>NW_025113031.1:3510734-3563215 GCF_010416935.1 Polistes fuscatus
AAGTAATTGTAAAAAGAAAATAAAATAATTAAAGAAGAAATATAAGAAAACGTTTTTAAAAAGAAGAAGAAGAAGAAGAAGAAGAATTGAAAAATTAAAAAAGTAATTGTAAAAAGAAATGTTTCGTTTATCAAAAAAAAAAAGCATCCCTTCCTTAACCCTTCCAACTTTCATTCCTACTTTTAAAGAGGGAAGGATCACTTAGTTACCAACCCAATACTATAATAGAATAAAATGAAGAGATCTAAGAAAAGAAGAGAAGAAGAAGAAGAGTAAAAGTAAGAAGCATAGGAATAAGAAAAAGAAAAGTAAGAAAAAAATAAAAAAAACGAAGAGAAGAAGAAGAAGAGAAGACGGATATGGTCGAGACACGGTATAAAGACAGAACCGGCTATGAAAAGAGAAGATACAACATTACCATGGTGTATATATGAAAGACGTAGGGATGATATGAAATGGTGGGAGGTTATATAGAGGGTGGGGGTGGGAAGAAACGGAACAAAAAAGAACAGAACAGAACAGAAGAGAGAGAGAGCAGAGCAGAGAAGAGAAAAATAAGGTAAGTAAAGAAGAAGTGAAGTGAAGTGAAGAGAAGAGAGAGAAGAAGAGGAGTGGAAACTGGCGGAGCCCTTCGTGACCGTAATCGGCAGAGTAAGAGAATCCAGAGGAGGAGATGGAGGTGGATGAAGGTGGATGAAGGGGGTGTGGAGGTGGAGGCTGCGCGAGAGGATCGAGCCACACGGAAATCCACTTGAAAAGTAGCCATTACCTTAATTATTGGCCTTCTAAGAGCTCTCCGTGCTTGCTCGCTTGCTCGCTTGCTTGCTTGCTTGCTTGCTCGCCCTCGGGATATATACAGGGTGGGTGAGGCACTTCCATTTTTATATTTCGATTAACTTCGTCAAAACTCAATACTATATTGGTTTTTCCCGACAATTATTTTCTCTAACAGAATGATACGAAAAATATGGAACATTATTGTAGGACCCGTTCGAACAAAATATTTCTTTTTGGATGCAAGCAAGGGTGCAATTTCTTTTACTTTTTTTTTTTTTTTAATAATCTGTACCAACACATAATATCTTATTTTTATATTAATAAAATCATGCTATTCGGTGTGCAATAATTTGTATGGGAAAAGGAAATTGATCCCCCAATATGTGGGTGGTATAGGTTGAAAAATCATGAGCCTAAGAAAATAAATAAATAAATAAATAAATAAATAAATTTGTTAATATCGAGGTTCGAAACTTTTCGATCCACTATCCACTAGAAACTAACGATCGATGTACGATTTATTATTTATATTTGAAATAATCAGATAGGTTTGTGTTCATCGCTCGGAAAGTTCACGTATTTATAATTTTGTTGTAAATGTATTAGAATTTCTGAAACACTCGACGGGAAAATATTTCGGGCGACCCAATAGATTATTAAGTATGCTTTATCTCTTTTTTTTTGTTTTCTTGAACAACAGTTCTATGAACCGGTCAACAACAGCATCCAAGCAAGAGTTGCACGCATCTTTCTGTAATTACGAGAAATTCCAAGCCACCTTCGTTTAATTACATTCCCCCTTTATTTCTAATTTTCTCTTTCTCACCTATCTGCCCCGTTAACCCGCCCCTTAAATGTGCTTTAAGAAATGAAAACTTTGCAATCTTATTGTTAACCGAAGAATTCCGACGAGTCAAAGGTAGCCGTACCTAGCCGAAGGTAGTCAACTAACTTTCTTTCTTTCTTTCTTTCTTTCTTTCTTTGATTCCATTATTGTCCAATTAAAAGTTCATTGAATGATGAATAAACGATTATTAGAATAAACGATGAGTAGCATTTAAATTCATCAATGATTTATACGTTTATCAATGACTCACTTGTCTACTGAATTGTCAATCAATGATTTATCTATTACCTAGCATACTAAATTTTAACATATACAAATTTTTTACATCCGTATTTCATTGAGCCTGAATTTTTCAATTGTATTTTCTTTTATTTTCCTTTCTTTTTTATTCTTTTCTTTTTTTTTTTTTTTTTGGAAAAAATTATTACACGTCAGCTTGATTGAATGAACTTTTTATAGGAACACCCTGTACATGTATAAACCTAAGCCGTAAATTATTGAAAGCTCGCCCGTTCACGAGTTACGGGTATATACAAGTTTGAAAAAAAGTAACGAAACGCGATTTCGATTTATCTAACGGGTGTTCGCTAAATCCTTAATATCGATCTATCGAATATACGTATTTCTACTAATAAAATATATCCGCGAGTACTCGAATTGTTTATTATTGAAAAGAGAAAACTATTTATTTAACATAAACAAATTTTTAATTTTTTTTTAGTATAAATTTATCATCGTCAATTATATTATTACAATTTTTTTAAATGATAATTAAATATCAAAATTATTCTAAACACAACACGGTTATCAATTAAATTATTTTTATTTATAATACGAATGCACGGATATTAAAATATCTGATGGTGAGCATAATAATAATAATAATAATAATCAATCAATGTTCGCATATATAATTATTTTTCTTATTTCTCTCTCTTTCTTATCATAATTTATCGAAATACCAAACGAATTAATGAAACAATTAATTAATATCCCAAAAGAAATACACAGTAATTAAAAATATTTATTGGAAGTTGAATCTAAAATTAAAGGATCTACCAACGTTACACCAACGGGATGATTAATCGATCCGATTTATCGAGAAAATATTGAAGATAAATCATTGAAATTATCGAAAAGTTAACGATAGTTTTACGTAATTAACCGGTACTGCTTGCCAAATGAAAAGAGTTATTACCTTTGATATCAATCCTTACTACCCCCACTACCGCTCCATTCAATTTCCCCCACTCCGGGTCTCTCTCTAAACAAAATGGCGAATATTGAATTATGCTTACGCGCGCAAACGCACAAATTTTTGTTTACGTATCCGGTACTTCCTGTATAATACTCAACGTGTGATAAGCTAAAAAAAGGGAAAGGGTGGTGGAGAAGGGAGGGGGGAGGGAGAAAGTGAGAGAGAAATGGACGAAGGTAAATAAAAAAGGAGAAATAAGAAAAAGAAGAAGCGTTAAACGATAAAGCCGTGGAAACCGGATCCAGCTAATTTTATTCATACTCCTAGAAGAAGCCTGATCGTCAGAAGTAATAAAGAGAGGATGGTGATCACTATAGAAGTAATGAATCGAATACAAGGAACATCTTCATAGACGTACAGTGACCAACAAAAGTATATTACTTTAATTCCAATTAATGTTTGGCCAATAAGTTAACGAGAGGAATTTTGCTTTTTTTTCTTTCCTTTTTTTTAATAATAAATAAATAAACGTTAACTTATATTCACGCATGGAAAATACTGAAAATGATCACCCTTTGGTTTGGATTTTTAAACGTTGCATCGTATCTTGCGAATAATTGCTACTCGTCCTCGTTACTAATTTTCCTACGTTTTATTAATTTCATTTATATTAGCCATTTCATTGAAAACAATTCATTAACAATTACAATTATTTCAATATTATCTATTTGCCATGTGTATGTGTGTGTATGGGGGGGGGGTCAATGTTACATTGATTAGATTTGAATTTTTTAATTAATTTCAAAACACTTCGTGCAAGTTTGCGCGTCAAGAAACGAAACGAATATTTCTCTACTTATTATTAATAATTATTAAAGATTAGAAACTATCGATTCGATACGTTTGATATATAAAATCGATACAACAAAACAATCTTGTTAATTGTATCGGGACGCACGCGAGAATTAATAAAAAGAAATAAATAAAAAAAAGAATAAGAAACAAACGAACAATTCGAATCGTTCAATTGATCATTTTGTTTTTTTTCTCTTTTTTTTTAGAGAATACCAATTACTTTAATTAGAGTTAGAAAATAAGGGAAGAAAAGAGTGAGTAAAGTTAGTATTAGAGGTAGCGTATAAGCGACAGCGACGAAACGACAGGCTTATCTCTCCAATGTTCATTCCTTTAAAGGAACATAATTTAGTACCGGCATTCCAGAAACCCTTTATCGGTTCCCACTTTCCTTTTTTTCTTTTCTTTTTTTTATCTTTCTTCTTCTTCTTCTCCTACGTTTCTCTAACGATTACTCGCAGAATGCACGCCAAGAGCCCGTCCCTTCTTTATTTCCATCTCTCTTTCTCTTTCCTACGAGTATTATACACATTTATATATTCGTGTATGTGTGTCTGTGTATATATATATACGTACGTGATTATATATATGTGTGCGTGGTTTCATCTTCTTCTATTTCTCTATCATATGAACACACACATACACCTATACATATATTGGTCTCTATGTGTGTGTATTGAATTCTTCTATCTTTCTCTATTTTTTTTTCTCTTTCATATGAGTACACACATACGTGAGTACGTGTATATGTATGTATATGTGTGTTTGCAAGTATGTACGTGAAGTTTTATGTCTTTCTATCTCTTTCTCTTGGTTTCTATCCTTTCCTTTTTATTTTCCTTTCATACGAGTATATGGGTCTGTATGTGTATGTGTGTAAGCGTGTAAGTATATGATGCAAGTTAGGCACGCGTAATTACACACGCGGTTATTTATTTAAGTGTGCAAAAGGCCCGCGCGACTATCCCTTTCTTCCTTCCACCCTTCCACCCTTTCTTTCTCTATCTCTTTCTTTTTCTTTGTCTGTGTGTGTGTGCGTATGTGTGTGTATGTGCGTTCTAATGATCGGGTAATTTCCTTGAAGACTTCGAAGGTAGAACCCCTCCCCCTCCCATTCGATTTCGCTGGATTTCTTATGAAAGAAATGTATGTTTGTTTTTTTATTATTTTGCGTTTAACAAATATTATAATAATAATAAATTTTTTGACCAAAAAAAAATGAAATAAATATACGAACAAATATTTTCAAACGAATGATAATTGCATATATAAAACAAATAAATAAATAAATAAATATATAAACAAATAAATAAATCCGATCGGAATATTTTATTTGAACGTACGAAAATTCAATTACAATTTCTACAATTCGCAAATTGGATTGTTTTTTTTTTTTTTTAAATAATTCAATTGAAAAAGAAATGAAACGTATGTTTATTATACACGGGGAAACACCCACGTATAAACGCGCACACACACACACACACATATATATGTAGATGATATATAGATAGGATTATAGGTGCGATACGCGTGCTACACACACACACACACACGTGCACGATGATTAATTGTTCGGCTTAATTAGATGCCTAATTACCACCAGATATGGATCTCGAATCGAGCGAGTAATCAGGCCGCAGAATCACGAGAATGAAATATACATACATCGTGTATGATATCCTTGATGTTAAAGGCCCTAAGCGATTATGTTTCGAAGTATAATTATAGAGACACGAGCGTACATTAAAATATCTTTAGTAGTAGTAGTAGTAGTAGTAATATTATACGCATCCATCGTTCATTGATTAACATCTTCTTATCTTATCTTCATCTTTCAAGACATTTATTTCTCTTATTAAGAATATTTACATTTAACAAATTACGAATAACAAATAATATTTGTAAAGATAATTTTTCCTCCCACCCTCCTTCTCCCTCTCTCTTCTTCCGATTATAAAAAATACAAATCCTACGATAGAATCCGTTTTGTTTTAATTATTGCAATGATATTAACATAGAAATTCGAAGAAATACAAAAGTAATAATATAATTGTTCGTTCCTTTAATCTGCATTATCGATTATCTGAAGATAACAATATATCGTTTTTTTAGGAGAGAATTTATATTTAATACAAAAGTAAAATAATAATTCGATTTTTCTTAAAATACACACGGGAGAAAGTAATTGATTAATAAATATCGATGAGTTATTAAACAATTTTTCTTTCTAATTAACAAATGATTCATCTAATTAGTGCACGGGCTTCCAATGTTTGCAATTAGATGGAAATGATGATATTCGATAAAATAAAAAATAAAAAGGAAACTAATGGAATCGTTATCGAAAATAGAAGGAAGAAGACAGTGTGTTGAAACAATTGATAATGGTTAAAAAGAAAATAAATAGAAAAATATATACGAGGAGAAAAAGGAATTGTGCAATATAATCTAGCGCATAATCGTTTACTGTCAAGTTGCTCGTGTTATTTGTGGAAAATTTTATGACTCCGACGTGTCGCGATCGAAGAAAAAGTTATAAATTATTGACCGATTGATCGAACTATGTTTACGCGGAATACGAGGAATCGAAGAAAAGGAGAAAACGTGAGAAGAAAATCGAACGAGTTCAGTTGAGAATTGATAATACGGGGTCGACGTCACCCACCACCACCCACCACCTCCCCCGTCACGCGTACAAACACGTATAAACGCAAACTTTGACGCGATTTTTTTTCTAATTTTTTTTTACATTGCATTTTTACTTTCTTCTTTTTTTTTTAGATAATTCAACAAGCGTATTAAAATAATATATAAAAAATTACGACTACACAGGTATTAAATATTATTCGGACAAAATAAAATAGAAAATTGTAAAGATATATGAAGACGATTAAATAAATTTATAACACACCAAATGAGAACGAAGAAAAACCGTAAAAATCGCGCGCTTTTAAGAAGAATAGAAAAAGCGCTCGAATGGTGATTGGCCGTGGAGTAATTAGAAAAAAGTCACGTGTTCATTAGTGGAGCACGTGGGCGATAGAGGGACCAATCGGAAGAGATCGGTTCGCTTTTATTGGCCAATCAGGTTCGATTTATGACATGCAATACGTGACTCGTAGAAGGACGCCTTCGTTATACCGCTTGCCTGGACGAGAGATCTTTCTGGCTCTCACCTCGGTTATATATACAGGGTGTACTCATTTAAAATCAAACTTTTTGCATAAATCTTTTACGATGAAAAGTATTAAATACTTTTGAAAGGAAAAATTATAATATAAAAAACATATGATATCGATGTAAACAATGTTTCTTTTCTTGCTAATTCTAATGAAATTTCAATTCAATTCAATTATCTAAATAGAATTGCAAAAGAATAATAATTGTATTAAAATATCACGAATTTTGTAATAGCGGAAAAAAATAATTCGTACGCCGAGTACACGAGGAAGATCATGGATGATGATTCTACTGTAAAATGAAAGAACAATCGACAATAATGCCTTTATCCGCCATAATCCTGGTCTCGTTCATCCTTTTTACCCTTTCCCTTCTACTCTCTTCTATTTTTGTTCTTTCTATATATATACTTTTATCTCTTTTCATTCGTTCAGAAATACACGAACGCAAATACACAGAACTCCCACGCGTGTAGAAAGATACTACTAACAATAAGGGATACACAGACCCTAATAAAAGGTACATACACACACACAGAGACATACACACACATATATATATATACACGAAGAGAAATAAGAAAAGAAGAATGGTCAAATCGAGTATCAAAGAATAGTCCTGTCTCGTGAATCATTTATCGAGCACACTCGTATTCCGCTCACAGTGAATTCCTGTAATTTCTTCTACCAGGACCTTAGTTGTTCGTAAATTTTCAATAAGTCACAGAACGGAACATTTATACGAAATAGGAAAAGAGAAAAAATAGAGGGAAAAGAAATACCAAACGTTAAATGAAATTTCATCGGCATACTTCTTCGAACACATCTATCATTATTAAAAATATATATAAAAAGAAAAATCTAAGAAATTCGACGATATTACGCGTTCTAACAAAAATATATTAATAAATAAATAAATATTAAAAAATAAAAGTCAATATGAAAACATTCTTGTGACCAACTATATTACACGTACAACAAGAATTTAACGTATTTTATATAATATTATATTATTAATTAAATTACATGAAATATTAAAAAAAATAATAATAAGAAGAAGAAGAAGAAAAATAATAATAGTTTATAACGAATAGATCTTTTGAAAATCATCAAAATTTGAAATGCTACAATTAGGAAGAAAAGAAGATTAAAAGGGAACTGAGGGGGAGGGGTAAAGAGGATCATAAAATCTTATCGTTATCTTGACACATATAATTCTATGGTGTTTTTTTTAATCGACGGATACAATTTTTATCTCTCTCTCTCTCTCTCTTTTTTCATTCATTTGTTTTTTTTTCCCGAACGGAATAATAAACTCGCGTATATTCCATAAAAATTGATGCCACCCGTTAGAAAGGGTCGGACATTCATTATTTTCTCTTCTCAAAGGCGATCTTAACGATCGTTAATAAATATATGGGTTCCCGAGTACCCGATAAGATTATTCTTCGAATCGTTTTTGAGAACAGGAAGAAGAGAGAAAGAGAGAGGAATAACCAAAAAAAAAAAAAAAACTAAGAAAAAAAAATCGGTTGGAGAGTTAGAAACGTTGGGAGTCCGATCTTTCTCGAGGATCGATTTTGGTTTTAATACCAGCAAAGTAGTTCTGCTTTTCTTTTTCACCCTTATACGTACCCCCACCCCTACTCCTACTCCTACTCCTACCCCTACCCCTACCAAAACCCCACCCCTCGATACCAAGAACTATTAAATTTATAGCTTTTCCCTCGTCGAACTAAAAGAGAAAGAGAGAAAGAAAGAGAGAAAGAGATGATAAACCGTATAATAAGCGTCGGCTAAGATAACGGGTGACGCATAAGTTTTACGACTCCAAGATAGATAGATAAATATTTATGGAAAAGTTTATTTTCTTTTTAAAACTCGTTTGCATCGAGTACGACAAATGGAATAATCTATTCGTATCGCTAAATGTTTCCTTTTTTTCTTACTGATCGCCACCCCCCAGCCTCCCCCCACCCTCATCACTCATTCACCCGTATGAAATTGACGCATGTTACACGTGCTTTGATGATGATGATGATGACTATGATGACTATGATAATGATGATGATGATGATAGGCCTAGAAAAAATTAAACGCATGTGCGAACTCTGATGGATAAATGGGGTAAGGATAAATTGGGCGCATATATGCGTTCGTGACGCGAATCGGTTTTAGACGAGTCAAATAAATGTGAATATTATGAGATATGAAGAAAAATACAAATAATAAATAAGAAGGTTGATTAGATAAAATAAAAAATGGTTAAATATGAAATAATTACAAAAATAATATTAAGAATATATGAATATAATAATAATTATTATATTATTGTTATAATCATTTCGAAAGACTTACCTTGCAGCTTATCGTAATTCTCTTCAATAAAATGGACACGTGCCTTCCGCCATTTCTAAAATATCTTTCACCACTCCTTCCTTCCCCCTTCCTTCCTTCCTTCTCCCCCTGCAACAAAATTTCAATTGCATTATTATCCGTTCTTATTTCGTCGCATAGCAGGTAAAATGATGAAGATAAAAAGAAAAAAAAAATAAAAGAAAAGAACGAAACAAAGAGCAAACGAATAAAATAATATTATCTCGTAAAAAAAAGAGATTGACTTGAAAAATATTTCTCCCGCCTCGTATAAAAATGAAATAATACAAACGAAGTAATATTTTTGATGGTAATATTTTTTTATATACATGGTAGAATGCAAATAAAAACAATGATTATAAATTGCAAACGAGAGAATAAAATTTCAACCGGTGGAATTTATTTATTATTTCCCTTATCTTATTTATACACACACGTACACACAAATACACATATTTATTTATTTATTTATTTATTTCTTGTTTTATCTAAATAAAAACGATAAAAGGAAATCATTTATTTTCGAACGGAAGTCGAAACCTTTTCAATCCGGCGGGTTCAAACAATTCACCCATATTCATTTCCTCCCTTTTTTTTTATAGTTTAGAGTTGAAGTATTTATAAAGGAAATAGCAGCTGTGTTGCTGCTGTTCGTGCTATACTAACAATATAGATTTTTTTTTTGTTGTCGATAATATTTTTGCATATTATATTACGTTTACATATATTTCTTTAGTGGGTATACTAATGATCGAATATTAATAGTTCTTAAACCACTGACACGTGACTACGTTTTGCATCATATTATCATGATTTTATTACTTTACCTAACGACGCGTTAAATTATGCGTGTTATTTTTTTTTTTTTTTTTTATTACTCAGATATTTTTACAAAATTTCCTTTTTCTCATTTTCTATTATCGTATTTCATTTCAACGATAATTAATTATTTTTCACACAACGCGACAAAGATAACAAATAAAAGTATGTCATATTACCGACGTTATAATTATATGTATATATATTTTTTTTTTATATTTAAATCTTAGAAAATCTTTGACGTCATTTTTTAACCAACGAAACATATAAAAACAAGACTATTAATATCAATTTCAATTTTATTATGACAGATATTTCAACAATTATTTTCTTTTTAATTCTTCATCTTATATCGTACCTGATATAAACATTTGATTAAAAAAGAAAAAAAAACAAACGAAAAGTATTTATCACATTTCTTACAAAATATCTCAATTCAACCCCCCTCCCCCATTCGTATTTCTATGAAATAAAATAATAAAAAAACCATAAAAAAAATCTTGCCTACCCCCACCCTACCTTCCTTAAAAAACCTTAAAATACCTTAAAAAAGTATTATCACATTTCTTATAAAATATATCAATTCAACTCCCCCTCCCCCATTCGTATTTCTATGAAATAAAATAATAAAAAAACCATAAAAAAAATCTTGCCTACTCCCACCCTACCTTTCTTAAAAAAACCTTAAAATACCTTAAAAAGTATTTATCACATTTCTTACAAAATATCTCAATTCAACCCCCCTTCCCCATTCGTATTATATGAATAAAATAAAAAAAACCATAAAAAAATCTTACCTACCCCCACCCTACCTTCCTTAAAAAACCTTAAAATACATTAAAAAAGTATTTATCACATTTCTTACAAAATATATCAATTCAACCCCCCTCCCCCATTCTTATTTCTATGAAATAAAATAATAAAAAATCTTGTCTACCCCCACCCTGCCTTCCCCACCGGTGAACAACCCTTTTCCTATTTATTTATTTTATTTTCTTCTTCTTCTTCTTATCCTTCTCGTGACACGGAATCTACCGGGTGATCGTATACAAAATAGAAAGAGAAAGAGAGATATATGCATCAGCAGCAGTAACAGCAACAGCAGCAGCAGCAGCAAGAGGAGAAACCAACGGCAGCAACTAGCAGAGGCAAACTGAATTTGCATACAGTGGCCGTTCAAAGCTTCTCTTCTACATATTTATGGGGTACGACATCCTCCGATTGTTTTTACGCGTCCTCGTACCTACGCTCGTCTCGCCATGACTCGTATTTCTTTTTATCGATGCCCTTTTTTTTCTTCCCCTTTCTTTCTTATCCTTTTCTTTCTATTTTTTCTATTTTTGTGTGTGTGTGTGTACTTTTTTTTTTATTGACAAATTTTTTCCCATTTCTCTTCGATTAATTATAATAAGAAAACAAAGCAACCCTATTCAAAAACGTAGTATCATCTTGTTGACAATTTTTAACAAAATATATTTGTACTTTCCTTCTTTTTTTTTCCTTTTTTTTCCTTTTTTCATTCATATTATTCAAAAGAATAATATTACACAGAGAGGTGTATAAAGATTAAATATAATTATAATAGATATAAATAAAAAATCCTCTCTCAAAGAACAAACTTTCATTAACAACCCCCAGTCCCTCCCCCCCCACTCTCACCACCCAAATAAACTAATCGATCGAAAGATTTTAATTTTAATTTTACGAATAACCATTTTGAAAATTAATAATCAACATCGTGTACAGATAAATTTGAATAAATCTAATAACTTGTATGAAATAATTCTTTTTGTTTCTATTTTTTCTCTTTTTTAAAAGAATCCTAAACGAAAGAAAAAAAAAAGAAGATATCGTTTAATCGATAAAAAAAAAAAAACAGATTGGAGAAAAACTAAAAGAGGTTTAGTTGAAGAATATTTCGATAAATCTAATAATAAAACTCGACATTAGAAATAGACACTTGATTATCGTTTACTCGTACGGTGCATAGAGCAGCAGCAGCAGCAACGTTATGCAACGATGCACCGTTCTCGGGCAACAATGCTTCCTAATGCATAAATCTCCAATGCACTATGCAAGTAAATACACACATACACATACACATGTATCACAATACAAAAGCATAGACGATAGATACACATGGACATTTCTACCTATATATACGGGGTGTCTAACTTTTATCAAGTTACACGATTATCATAGAAAACTATTGTTCCTAGCAACAACATGTATTATTTCAAATTAAATTTATACCTATAATTAAATTTATAATTATAAATATATATATATAATTATAAATATATTTTATAATTAAATTTATATTTATATATTTTTTTTTATAATATATAATTATAAATATATTTTATAAATTATTTATATTTATATATTTTTTTTTAATATATATTATAAATATATTTAATTAAATTTATATTTTAGATATTTTTTTTTATAATATAAATTATAAATATATTTTATAATTAAATTTATATTTATATTTTTGTTTTTTTTAATTATAATTTTTTATATAATACATTTCAAAACGAACCACCTAACTAAACATTTATAATGTGTTTCTCTTTTTTTTTTTTTTAATTAATAAAATCATACAGATCGTATATGAAAGTTAGTTATTTTTTTTTTTAGGGAATCACACGTTTTTGATTATACTTGTTGATATATTATAATTTGTTATTCTTCTTTGTCAAAATAAAAAAGGGGAAAAAAGCTATTAGAATCTTTACGAATATAAAAATAATTATATTCATGAGAATCATTGTTTTTAATTGGAATATATGGGATAGATATATCATGGGGATCGATTTAAATGGAACACATTGTATATTTCGTTGTAACTATCTATCCTATCTATCTTTTCTAAGCTCAATTAACGCGAACGTTTTCCTTGCCAATTTTCTTTCTACCTCATCGACCTTTTACCTTAGCTTATTCTAGACAATTTCGACATTCTCTGTTTGCTTCTTATCTGTGAATGTTTCAATGAATGTGTGTGTGTGGAGGAAGGGAGGAGAGGGAATATATTTATGTTTATAGGTATGAACTTACGACAACTTTCTAAATTATCTGGTTCGGCCAATTTGCTTTGCAATTTCTCGAGACAATGCATTCCAATAGTTTCTTCCTATTCGTTGATATTTAAATGTGAATTTGTACGCACACATACACACACACTTGTAAATAACTAACATCTTCGTTAAAACTTTCTTTCGACTAATAATATTCCTTTTTATTTATTTTTTAAACAATATCGCATAATTTACAATTAGAAAAATTATACACGCTCGTCAAACGTATTACGTGTAATATTTTTTCTCATTAATTTCGTACAACGTTAATGCAATGACTTCGAATTACAACACACGGTATGTATGTATGTATGTAATTTTTATTTATTTATTTATTTTCCCCCTCCCTCCCACCACCACCACCACCCCAATTAAGCCTCTACGTATTAATTTCGTGCGATGCAACTCTGACACAACTTTGAAATTAGAAACGTTTGTACTTTTATTATGGGGGTTTTGCAATGTCGCGTTTTTGTTCTTGTTCTTTTATTTTTTTTATTTTTTGAAATATCAATAATTATCTAATCTTGTAATATTATTTCTTTACACTAGACGATTTTATTTATGGCAATTTGTAGATCGTGACGATTGTACCGAGGACGGAGGACGATTAAATTAGCAATGCGAGCACGGTGATTTTACGCTCGAGTGACGCTAAGAGAGTTAACTTAACGAGGGGGGTGGGTGGGGGAGGAGGAGGAGAAGGGTATAAAGCGATACGAGAAAATAAAAAGGGAAAAGACGCAAAAAAAACACGTGATTAATTTTCTTTTTTTCGTTTCTCTTCTTTTTGCAAGAATAAGAAAAACTCGTTCGACGACGTGACGTTCTTTCTTGGGGAAGGGGGGTGTCCCCTTGCCCCCTTTTTTCTTTTTCTTTTTCTCTAGTCGCATACAAAAAACAGAAGAAAAAGGATTGTCCTATAAAATTGAATTATGAGAGCAGGATAGAAACGAATTAAAAAAAAAAAGAAAAAAAAAAATCTATGCACGATGCACGAGTGCATGCAATAAAATGATAGTAAAATGATGAGAAGGAGAGGAAGAGGATAGAGAAGGATAGAAGAAATATAATAATGTGAATAATGACGTGGATAGATAATAAAAAAAAAAAAAAGAAAAAAAAAGAAAAAGAAAAGGAATACATTAAAAAAGCGAGTAGTAAACGAACGAGAGAGAGAGAGAGAGAGAGAGAGAGAGAATGAAGATGACCAGAAGAGATAGAGAGAAAGAAAGAAATCAAGATAAGAATGTGAATGATAAGTGAAACGAAGAAAACAACTAGTATAGAGAAATAACAGAAGTACAAAAATAAGAATGAACAAATATTATAATGAAGAGAAAAAGAATTAGAAGTAGAAGAAGAAGAAGATAGAGAATAAAGATAAGAATGAAAATGATAGTAAAACGAATAGAACGAGAAGAGAGATAGAAATAAAGAGAAAGAGAAAGATAGAAACCCGGAAGGTCTGATCTTCTTCGAATTCAAAGATCCACCACCACCAACTGGTCCCATCTCTCTCTCTCTCTCTCTCTCTCTCTCTTTCTTTCTCTTTCTCTCCTATTGCATAACGATATCATCCCGTTCGTAGCATCCGCATCCTAAGTTAACATAAGCCACACGGAAAGAAAGAAAGAAAGAAAGAAAGAAAGGAAGAGAGAAAGAGAAAAAAAATAGGAAAAAAGGTAAGAAAGTAAAAGAAAGAGAGAAAGAAAGAAAGAGATAGAAGATAAAGTATTGGTAAAATGTTCGAGTTGAGAATCACTGTACGGTGTACCGGTTGTTCCACTCATGGAATGCGGTGGTTCAACTTGTGTGCGTGCATCGACTTTTTCTACTTCTGTGTTATATGCTTTGTGTATATCTCTATGTGTATCCCCATATAAAGCTCTATAAGAGAGAAAAAGAATATATGAACATATACGTATGTGTATATGTGTAGAAAGAGAGAGAGAGAGAGAGAGAAAGTATACGTGTATGTGTACGTGTGTGAGAGAAAAAGAAAGAGTTAGGTATATGCATGTTATCTGTGTGTGTGTATATGGGGGTGTGTGTATGGGTGTATGTGTACGAGAGAGAAAGAGAATCGTCTCGATACTATATATATATGTATATATGTATATGTGTAGTTATATGTGTGTATATGTGTATATGAATGTATGCATGTACATCTCGTTGCAGTACACAAAGACTAACTCGAAACGTGCAGCGCAACTGCAGCACACGACCAACTAGGAGGATCTTCCGAGAAGAAACGAATCTTTTATATAATTTATATCGTTATTGTTATATTTTCTTCGTTATTAATTATTATTATTATTATTATTATTATTTTAAATATATTTATACACGATTTATTGTGTAAGAGTACAAAGATAAATGTAAATTTAAAGAAAAGAAAAATTAAATACAAATTTTAGATTTTTAATAATAAATAATAGAAAAATTTAGTGTAAAATATAAATGAATAAGTGAATAAATTAATCAATTTCAATCGATTATATCAATGATCTTTATAATGAAAAATACATTTTCATTTCAAGAAAGGGAATCTATTTTTCGCAAATGCATTTAATGCTATCGTACGAATGATCACTTATTATTCGAATTAATTATTAATTATTGTTTCTTTTTTGTTTTTTTTTTTTTTTATGGTGAAGTTAATGTTATTTTTATATCAAACGAGGGGATTAAAAGAGATAAATAAAGGGAGAGTAAACACTCTTGCTTGTTAGAAAGCGATGTTTCAGTACAGTCCGCCGTTCGTGCAATCGAGATCGAGAGTATCGATCGAGATAAGAAGAAGTTGCTTTCTTTCAAGTTTGATCAAGCATAAAATTGAAAACAAAAGAGAAAGAAAATGAAAAAAGAAGAAACAAACCAAAAAAAGAAGCAAATTGCACATTTAATGTTTTCGTGCACCTTGCCGGTAAATCGAAAAATTAAAAAACAATTCCAACTATCAAATCCTCTCTCTCTCTCTCTCTCGATTCTTTCATTTATTTTATTTAATTAACAATTATCGAATATTCTATTAAAGGCAACGAAACGTTTTCAATATAAATATCTAATAAATATAATTATTTAAATATCGTGCAATAACAGTGTCCGTAGTAAATTGTTATTCATTTTGAATAAACGCATTGGATTACATTTATCTAAATAGAGTTAAATGCTAAACAATATTAAATTTATCAAATTGAACGTTAGATGTACGAATTAAAAAACAAAACAAACAAAAAAAAAGAAATAATATCTTTGATAGATAATGGTTGGGGCTTAACGGGTGAATAATTTTGAGGACACCCGGTGCATCTAAATTTCTCGGTCATCGTACGTTCGAAGCTAAGCTCGAGAACCCTGAGTTTCTGATTTATGTGGGCCCCAGGGGAGTCCAGTTGCCAGGGCTCCTCCAACGTACACGCACACACACACACACACACACATATAGCTATCAGTGAGTTGGAGGAGTGAGTACCACGAGTACACCTTAAATTGTGGAGGTGTGCGTGAGCAATGCCTTTGCCGCCGTATATTTGCCTTCCATGCAATCTAAGTTCTCATGGATGTCGGACATACATTTCTTTGTGTATGTGTGTGTTTGTATATGTATACATGTATGTGTATTTTAACACATTATTATCCATTTAACGTTATCCACGGTATCATCGAACGACTTGGGTACTATTCGAATGTACCAAACGTGATGTTCATTTAATTAAATTCATTCAAATTTGATAAATCTATTATATATATGTGTATGTATGTATGTATGTATGTATGTGTGTATGTGTGAAGAATATTATTATTAATATTATATACTTTCTTATTTTTACATATCACAATCATAATTAAATTATATTATACTATGTATTAATTATCCTAATAAATTATATATCATTTTTATTATTATTATTATAGGATATAACTTTTGCAATATAGAAATGTATACGAGCAACCTAAATTAAAAATATTGATTTTCATCCTTATTATTATGAAAATAAAAAAAGAAGAAGAAAAAAAAATAAATAAGTCAAATAAAAAAGAAAAAGGGTATTTAAAAAAAAACAAAATGAAACCGTACATGAGATAAGAAGAATGATAAAATTTAGAAGAAAATAAGGTAAGACGTGTTCGTTCACCTATGAAGTCAGTCAGACAATTCGCTTGAGTTCGAGGATCATCGTGAAAGAACGATGATTCAGCTTTACGAGAAGTAGAGACAGACAATCGTGAAAGAAACTTCGCGAAGAAAAGAAAAAATAAAAAGGAAGGAAGGAAGGAAAGAATGAAGGGAGGAAGTAAAGAGAAGTACCATCGAAGGATGTTGAATCTTCTACAATCTCGAAATATCATCTTCGATATATTTCGTTGCATTCAGAAATCACTCCACATATCTATAAATAAAATAATAATAATAAAGTAAAATAAATAAAAAAAAAGAAAAAGCAAACATTCGCATTGAATTACCTCGTTATCTTATAATAATAATAATAATAATAATAATAAGTAATAGAAAATAATTAATAATAATTCAATAAAACCTATATCAGAGTTTCTCAAAGTGTGGATACCCATAGTGGATCCCATATTTGGGGGAGGGGAGGTTGTAAAAATTAAAACAATTCCAAAATTAATTGAATACTAGTTTAACTAACACTACACACCTTTAGTATGTCTATGAATTTATGAATAGTGAAAGAATAAATGGTATAGAGTGAAAATGTTTGCTTTTCTAAAGAAAAAGGTAATCCAATCGTATGGACAAATTTTTCTAAACTACGACCTATATAATTTACTACAAAATAATAATACAAATGATTAACTTCCGTAACCCTTTATTTATATTATTAATATTTTTATTTTATTTATATTTATATTATAATTATTTATATTATTAATATTTTAATAATACAAAATAAAACGATATACCCTCCTATCGAAAAAATTATATTTATTCCAAGATAAATCGGAACACAGAGAAAATATTTCTAACATATTTCGAACTTTAATACAATTTTTATGGGAATCAAACAAAAACGTATTTAACAAGTATTCGTATTTAAATTATTATAAACAAAAGAATGTTAATTTATTATTCACATATATATATATAAAAAAAAGAACTGATTTTAATCTTTAATTTCAAACAAAAACGTATTTAACAAGTATTCATATTTAAATTATTATAAACAAAATAATGTTAATTTATTATTCACACATATATATATATATAAAAAAGAACTGATTTTAATCTTTAATTTCAATCGATTTTATCGATATATAAAATCAACTTTGTTCTACTTTTCTATAATCCATTTTATACTATTTCTCTCGATTATGTTCAGACGAAGAGAGCATAAAGAGCACGTCCCGGTGATATGTCTATGTATGTCTATGTATGTGTATGTATGTGTGTGTTTGTGTGTTAAAACATAACTGTACACTTTCACAAAGGCGGTGGACTTTAATCGGAAGGTACTTAACCGTAGTGCACGATCTAGGATTATATTAAAACCGATATCCTCGTATTCTCCTTTTACTCGAGACTAACATCAGACATACTATACTCGACCACTTTCCCACGCATATGGCTTTTCCCCGTTTCTATATTCTCGAAATATGAAAAAGAGATAAATAATCCTTTCCTCTTTCTCCACTTCTTCTTCTTTTTCCTCCTTCACCTCCTCTCGCTATTACTACAAAAACTACGACAACAAAACAGAAAGAAAATACTGAAATAGGAATCATTTTCTAACGTAATTTTTCATGAAATCAGATAAATAATAAAATGAAATAAATAAAAAAGAATATTGAGCTCTAAATGCGATAGAAATGTAATAATAAATAAATTAATATATCTTAATTATATATTTAATAAGTTTCATCTCTGTAAGGATTATTTATAACAAGTGAATTAAATAATTACAAAAGTAATGTACAAGAAAAGCTAGTAATTTAAATTAAAAATTTTTAAAATTAAAAATTAAAAATTTTCATCTAATAAAACGTAAAATAGAAATTAATTAATATTCAAATTACGTATAAATGTATGTAATGTTTAAATAAACGTATATGCGTTGAAACAATCTTAACTATAATGAGAATGCATTAGAATATTAAAATAATTGTTAATTAATCGAAAGAAATGTATATTGCAATTTAGAAGCACTGAGTATATGATCGGAGCACCGTCCTCTTCGAAATCCACCGTTGAACTGAGTCATTGTCCTCTATGAAAGTTATTTTATTAAATTTTGTTTATGTGACTTTCCGAAAAAGGAAATTCGATTTATTATTTATATATGTATATATACTCGGTGTTTTTAAATTACGATTAACGTTTCCTTCGAATTATCAATCATTTTAGGATATTTTTCAAGTATCTTAGTACACGAATTTTTTTATTAAATAAATAAGAAGATAATTTAAGGAAAGATAATGATAAAAGTAATAAAACGTGAAGTGCAATGTTTCTTGACGATATCACAAACGTTCTTAGAAAATCATAGAAATCGTTCATAGTTCGTAGCACTCACGAGAGTTAACTTACAGTTTGAGTAGTGGTTACTTAAGCGTGGATAATAATTACACCTTAAGTGTTGCAACTATGTAACACTGTCTGTTAAAAAATACAAAATCTTTCTCGGTGATGAATAATACTTATCTCTGTTGTATATGTACACACACACATACACATATATATACATATATATTCATATTTGTGCATATATATGCATCATTACTTCCATGTTTGTATGTATTCCTATTCCTGTATTTCTTTCAATGTATTGTCATTATTTTTATATGTGTGTGTGTAAATTTTCTCTGCACACATACATATATATGTAAATATATTTATGAATATGAATGAGTGTTTATTACATATGTATATGGTTGTGTGTTGGAAGTGTTCGAGTGTGTGTGTGTGGGTTTGTATGTTAAAGCGTGGGTATGCACGAAGTGGAAACAAACATAAGCTGACGTGAAATTAGAAAATTTCATTCACGTTTGACGCGTGTCATTCATTCTCTTCTCCTAATCTCTCTTTTAATCATCTTTTTAAACGCTCGTTAACACTTTCGAACTATCCATCTATCTATCTATCTATCCATCTATCTATCTTTCTATCTATATATTTTTCTAACTATATCCTTAACATTTAATTAATATTCTAATATTTTTTAATTATATAACGTAAAGAGAATTACTTGTTTCATTTCATTTATTCGCGAAATAAAGAAGAATAAAAGAATCAGTAATTTAAAAAATAATTTTTGGAATTATTATTTGATATACACACCTCATGCATTTTTATTTTATTTTATTTTTGAAATAAAAAAAAAAGAATAAAGAATTAAGAAATTTGTAAAATCATTTACTAAATTATTATATTGTATATTTTATTTTTATTTTATTTTTCATAAAAAAGAATGTGTGTGTGTGTGTATATATATAAATGTGATAGTAAGTGATAAGTGTGACCAGAATAAAAGGTCAATTGGATGATCTTGGCTTTGACTAACTCTTAAAAAAATATCAAACCCTTTAACGATCTATCTGTCCCTTCGAGTTGCTTCTTGATCATTGATCGAATATCGTGAAAGAGTTAACGTCATGCTCATTAACGTAATCTTCTTTTATTTTTATTTTCTTTCTCAATTAACATACTGAATTCTTTTGTAAGAGACTATTAAAAGAGACGATTTCAATGAAACCTAATTAAACTGAATATCCATTTCTATAAATAAGTATTAAGTAATAATAATACTAATAATAATAAAAATGAATAAAAAAAAACAAAAAGGTACACTATAATTTCAATAACAATAATACAATGAAACAAGCCTTTTTCTAAAATTAAATTTTTAATTGATTTATCAAAAATAATGATTATTATTATTATTTTAATACACAGTGAAAAACGTGTGATTTAAAATTGTTCACTTTATTTAGTCATTTATCTAATCACGGATAGAATAATTCTTCTATTTCGATAAAAAAATTTATTGCAATATAAAGGGTTAATACTTTCGTAAGATATTGAGCTACAACGATGAGAAAGAAGACTCTTATGACTTTTACGAGGCAAGACGGTCAGGAAATCACAGTCATAACTCTAATTTTATCGTTTGCTCGCTTGCTTTTCACCTCTCAAGAACAACGTGTGTATCGTTTTCTTCCTTTACTTACCTATCTATCTAATTTAAACATAAGCGCGTTTCTTTTCTTCATTTATTATTCTAATCTACTTATAGTTCATTTTCTTTTTTCTTTTTTTTTCAAAATTTCTAATCTTCAATTTTAACAAAATCTTACATTGATTCTAATTAATTGAACTATTCCTTCCAAATATTTCTTTTCTTTCTTTTTTATTTGTCTAATTGTTTCACTTATTAATATGTTTGTATTTATTTTTCTTATTAACGATATCCAATTAAAAATACCTGAATGCAAACGACCTGAATTATAATATATTCTAAGCACGTTTCTAAGCATTCTATCTTAAAGATTTAATAGCTTTTTTTTCAAGACTGAAAGAGAGAATCAGTGTGATAGATAAGATCAATGTGATAATCTTTATAAAACTCTCTCATTATTATTATTATTATTTATTAATCACTTTTATCAATTAATACCAAATTTGCATTTAAAAAGAAGATACAAAAGATATACAGGGTATCCTGTAACTGGTGATACAAACGAGCAAGAAATATTTTTATAAGAAAAACCAATTGTAAATTATAATAATGTATAGAATTTAACTTTTAAATATATACGACTCTATTTTTGAGAAAAATAAATTTGAACTTGTGTACTTGACCGAGCTTGCAACTCTGAAAATTAAAAACCTTGTTTGATGAATATAAGAGTAAAACCGATGCAAAAGGTATTATCATATCGACAATATTTTAAAACATATTAAAAAGCACGAGAATGTTTTCCAAAATATCCAGCGAGAATCCATTAAACCAAAACTAAATGGTTGCACGCGTACTTTATAATTTATTTCTATATCGTTAACTTAGTTTTTCATATAGAATCACCTTCTGCTTATTTGTACCACCAGTTACACACAGGACACCTTGTATATTAATTACATATGTATATATACAGTTAAAAGCATTTGTACAGTAGTAATAATATTTCCATACCAATACTACAGTACGAATACTTTATTCTGTCGCTGTATATCTAAAGAACAGTATATTAAACATAAAAATAACATACAAACTGATTAATAACAGTTCTAACTTATGAAACGTTTCCACTTGTTCGCAGTCGAATGGTTAAGAACGTTTGCCAAAGTGACTCGACAAAAACAATCTCTACATACATTCCAATCTTAAATCCTTATTCGATAAATTATTACCTATTACTTTATATTCATTATATAATGTCAATCATTATTTTATAATATTCTTACTATTACAAACCTAAATAAATCCAAGTGCGTATAATCTAATCGAATACTCATATTTATTAAGACGTTAACTTATAAACTTTGAATAAAGTTTAACGCATTACTTAAAACCATCATAATTACATCTAAAATTATTCCTAACGCTATTTTATTCCAAAGAAATTATAATAAATTAAAACAATAAACATAAATAAACAAAATGCAAATATTTGAAATATTGAATTGGCTAATGCATGAAATTATTTCTAAATATAAAATACATCAACAAATTTTTAAAATAAGACAAAAATAAAATAAATAAAAACAAACAAAAATGCAAATAGATCAACAATGATAAAAACTCACCGTATAATACGGAATGTTTCTAAAATAATTCTGTATGATCCAATAAGAAAAGTAACTCGTAGAAAAATTTGTAGTTTCAAAGATTCTTGCCTGTTGAACCTGAGGACGGGTTGCGAATCACAGAATAGTTGGAGTAAGAAAGACAGGAAGATAAAAAGAAAGAAAGAAAGAGAAAGAAAAAGAGAAAGAGAGAGTAGAGTTTTTAAGAGAGAAAGAAAAAGGTAATTGAGAATGAGAATGAGAGTGAGAGAGATAGAAACTCGTAAAATCGTGGTTACGCAACACGCAACTGGTGGCACACACGCGACGCAACACGATCAAAAACAAAACGTCAGTGTCGTGTCTTCCTCGTCATCTGATTTTTTCCTCCTCTTCTTCTTCTTCTTATTCTTCTTCTTCTTATTCTTTTTATTTTCTTTCTCTTCTTTTTATTCTTCTTATTCGTTGGTGCACACGATACAAGCGCACACGGGTTTGAAAGAGATAAACAAAAAAAAGTAAGAATAAAAGATGTGATACACGAGATTAAAAAAAAAGATAGAATAAAAGATAGAAAACGAGTAATAAGAAAGAGAGAATAGAAATTCAACTCGAGATTACGAATGAGTGATCAGTAGTAGTATAAGCGCGTCACTATTTTCACGACGAACCACCGTGAGCTTTCACAATAATAATAATGTATCTATGTATTCATGTATATACTTGTGTAGATATAACAAAGCTGACAGCTGCATGAAGTAAGAAAAAGAAAAACAAGGTATTTTTGAACAGAATTTTCAACGTGCCTACACCCGTCTGCTACGCCATCCGCACTGCCAACCGATTCTCTGTGTCAATTCGTCTACACTACGGTACCGAACAACTACCTTCGGACGTTTCCGTCACCTCCTCGGCCAAGACCCGAACTAATAATGCATCGCGTGCAGCGCCAACGTTCGAAGTGCCATCTACCAATGCTATTACGAACTTTTTACTCGATGCACCTTACCCTGTCTCTCTCGGTAAGTTAGGGATTTTTATTTATTTTAAATTAAATTGATTAAATCTATTTTTTATTAGGCTAATCGCATGATCGACAAAATAACAATTTTTAGTTTTGTTTTTTTCATTTTTTACGAGATATATGTAATTTATTTTATTTAAAAAAATTGTATCTTATGTTAATGAGGTATATTTTTTTAATTTTTATACGCAATAATGAATATTTATAATTAGTTGATTTAACGTACAATATATTTAATATATTTGCGAGATTTATTGTTGACTATTGAACAGATATTCTACACTTTTATAATCGTATTGATTGATATTGAAAAAGAAAAAAAGAAAAGAAGAGAAAATTTACAAAAATATAAATAATTAACGAACGGCGATGGGGGAAATCTATTTTATTTGAATATTTTTGCAAACAGGTCTCTCTAACGTTGAATTGAAAATAAATAAAGAAAAATAAATATATTTCGATAACGTATATAATCTCGATTACAATAATCGCGTGATTTCTCGATAAACACGTGTAATCTTATATTTACACGTAATAATTTATTCTCGAAACATCGTAACTCGTATCGAACATAATTCTACCGTTTCAAAGTACTTCCTTACATTCGTGTATTAATTCGAATCGTTGAGATAATCAACAAAAAAGAAAGAAAGAAAGAAAGAGAGAGAAAGAAGACGTAACCACATTTTCTAAGCATTGAAGTCACTGAACATACGTACCAAGTGATTCGATAATTTGCATGTTCCTGAGAATTTTTGTGTTAAGTTTTTTTGAATTTAAACACAATTATATTGTAATAAAAAAATATATATATATATATATATATATATATATATATATATATATATAATATTTATATTAAATATAAATACTGATATACTATATATATATGATATATATACAAAATCTATACAACATATTGGGTTGTTCGGAAAGTAATTTCATTTTTTAGTACGGATATTTTATTAGTCACGTTTACCAATAACGAACCTTTTATTTACCATTGAAAAAACGATATTTCTTTCCGAATAATCTAACAAAAATTAAATACAATCGAACACACGTATATATAAATATATCGCTCGTTATATTTTCGGCATTAAAATCTCTCCCTCCTAGTGTATTGTAATAAGAACCCAGAATAGGAGGAGGAGGAGAAAACAAAGACTTAACTTAGCCTCCTCATTGGTCGATATACTCGTATAATCAAGTCTCATATCGTAACACCATTCGGTTAGAGTCGTTTACATGTATCATTTATGTATATGTTTATATATATATATATGGCTATATACTACGAACATAAATCTTGACACTATCGAGATTTTTCCTTACCACAAGTTTCTTTCTTCAATTTTTTTTCCTTCCCTTATCAGAGACACTCTGCGTAACAAAACATTGTACATATGTAGTAAATTATCAGTATAACTGATTACTTACTTTAGTTGTTGTCGACAGAAAGCTGATATAAAAAATTTTATACTAATCGTACAAATCCTTCCAACGTTTTAATGATAATTTTTGTATTTCCTTGTTAGGATACAATTTATTATAACTTTTGATTAATCTTTATTCTCTTATATAGAATCAGATCGTATGTGTATTGTTATACTAATTGTTCGTTTACTATGAACATATGAAATATCTGCAGAATTAAATTTCGAGTTGTTCATCAATTGTTCCAATATTTAAACAATTCTATTTGAATCGTGATACAATTTCGCGCGTGTCGTCTTGATTACATTATATTTAAAACAAACAGGAAAATAATTAATGCTATCTCTTCGAAATCAACTGAAATTAAAATAAATAAATTAAATGAAGTACAAAAATTATTCAATAAAATGTTGCAATCAAATTGTGAAGTAATATTTATGCTATCTGAATAATTAAACATTTTATAAAAACGTTCTCTCGTCTCGAAAGCAATTAAAATTAAAATAAAAATAAAACAAATAATCGAACGAACAATCGATATCGAAATATCGAGATTTTCGATATAGAAGCAATCTAGCATAAATTTAAATGAAAGAGAGAGAGAGAAAGAAAGAGAGAAAAATAAAACGAAAGGAATAAAAATAAGAGACCAATGTAAGCCAATCAAAAAGGCTCTCGTCGGTGGCGCGTAAAAATTCCGCGCAAAGGAATTTTTGAATTCGCGAATAAGAACGATTCCGTTTGGTTTGATACGTTGGTGGTAATGGCGGTGGCAACGGTCCACCATGCGCGGATTCGATCGATAAAAGCAACAGTAACACCAGCAGCAGTAGTAGCAGCGTCAAATATTGGTGGTAGTATTTGTCATGGTGGCGGGGATGATGACGACGACGACGTTTATATCTACGACGATGACGACGACAACGAGAGGGGTGTTCGTGAAATTTTGTAAAGACCGCGCTTGGCCCGCCATCTGTCGGGAAGAATACGAAACATAGGCGCATTTTATCTCGTCTACTTTTCATCCCCTCCAACTCACAAGCTCACTCTCTTTTTCTCTTTCTCTCTCTCTATTTGATTCTCTCTTTCTGTTTCACTCATTGATACTCTCTCTCGCTCTCTCTTGCTCTGATACGACTCATCGGCGAAGCTTAAAGCGCATCGAAGATGGCGACGGAGGGTAGGGTCGAGCTAGTCGCTTAGAAAGGAAGCTTCCTCCTCGTCGTTTAAACGGCCGTAAACGTCGACGTAATGTCGTTTCTGGTAAGTAAGAAGCTTTTCTTCGCGATCTTCTTATAACCGAACATTTTTTTTTCAATGATGCTTTTAGCGTAAGAATCTAATTAGAAGATTTTGATTGATGTAAGAGAAAGAGAGAGAGAGAGAGAGAGAGAAAGTAATAGAGGGAGTGAGAGAGACAGAGATAGACATAGATAGAAAGAGAGAGAGAGAGAGGGAGAGGGAGAGAGGAACGGCGGGAAAATGGTGGTAATTCGAAACGATGAAATCTCGAAAACGAATAGTTGTACACTACAAACGTTTCTTCCATCCCTGGGAAGTTCAATGCGCTACGAGAACTAGCATCGTGCGCGTTGTGTGTGATCAAAAAGAAAATGGGAGCATGATTTATACGCGCGCGTGTATGTGTGTATACATATATATGCATATATGCATCCATAAGTACTTTACCACTTTATACATACTCGCGTATGTGTATATAACTGTGTATATATTTAGTTTGATGGTAGTGTAACGAGGAGCATGCACACGTGCGCGATGAATCTTCTTTTTCTCTTTCTGTCTTTTTCTTTCTTTCTTTCTTTCACGAATGAACGAACGAACAAACAAATGACTGTCCAGTTAATCTATATAATACTACGAGTGAGTGCGAGAGAGAAAGAGAGTAGAAAATCGACGCTTCCATTAAGCGACGTTGGGCGACGAATCAAAATTTCTTTTCTGACGTCACCCACGCGATCATCCTTCTGATATAATACATTTCCGACGACATTACGTATGTCGAGCAATCTGATTGGTCGATAATTTTTTTCAAACTTTAGACGATGAATTGACTTTTGTTTTAAAATTAATTACACTTATTATTAGATCGTACATATATATTTATATACATATCTGTCTGTGCGTGTATGTGCATTTATTTGCTCGTCTAAAATTAATTATGATTATTATTAGATCATACACATGTATATATATATAAATATATGTGTGTATTTATAATGAAATGATAATCGATTTCTGACGATCGAACGATTATTTAAACACGTAATCGAACGAGATGTTTTCGATGCTAAAGGTCACTCATATGGGGTTTCGAGATTAACATGATTTTAACATTTAATCAAGTTTATTTTATGTATCTCGAATTTTGATCGAATTCCTATACGAATTAAATCTTACACGCAACGAACACACATAATATATACGATATATACATATACGATTCAAAGAAAATTTATTATTTTTCTTTCCATTATTTATACCGTTCCTCTGTATAAAAAGACAGAAAGAGTAATTTCAATGAGAACTTGAAGTTCATGGCGTTCGTGCAAAATCAACGACGGAAATTGATCGTCTTATATACTCGTATATTTTCTGATTGGGTCACGTAACTTCTATATATACTTATATACATTTATAGTATGTATAAATATATATATTATATTAATGTTACAAGATGATATAATGTTATATACTTCCAAGATAATAAATAGATATCATTTATCTAATTATTATATGTATGTGTGTGTATACATATATATATATATTGATAATATATAATATTTATCTAAATATTACGTTACATTTTTATGCGATAAGATATTAAAAAAAACATATATAATGTTTTTATAAATTAAAATAAATTAAAATAAATTAAAATATTATTACACACAAATTTCATATAATAATTTTTTAATAGATGCATACACTTTTGTAATGCATATGCAATCTGATTTACGATTATCATATCAAAATTGATATCTTTAACTTGCTCCTTTCCAGTCTAGAAAAAAAGAAAAAAAGAATAAGAAAATAATAAGAACAATCTTTTCTCAGAGTCTCGTTGTTGTGTTGTACAATCTCTAAGCAACGTTAAAGTTGACCTTTTAAAATCCAATTTACGAGTTTGAGCGATCCGTTATACTATCTCTTATTCTTACTCTCTCTCTCTCTTTCTCTTTCTCTTTATTATTAAAATCTTTATTCAAAGCTTTTCTAACTATTCTACAAAAAATTCTGGCAAAAGAAAAACAAGCAATAACTGTGCTAACCAAAGACCTAGTTTTTTTTCTCGATGGAAGAATCCAAGCAAAAAGGGAGTCCTTTCGTAATATTCCTTTATTTCAGATGGTGGTGGTGGTGGGTACTTTTTCCTAACTAGGATTTTTCCCAAAAATAAGGAACGGGATGTGCTACCGAGTTGCTACTCTAACTAACAAATTTATTACAATTATCTAAACTATTCGCATTTATTCTTAAGAAGAAAAACATCAGAAGAAAAGTAATACAATAATAAACAATTAATTAATCGATCAACGTATAGGATTTTAATCTGATAATAGAAGAAATTGTTGTTTAAAATTTAAAGAAATCTAGTCACGCGCAGGGGTGAAGAATTATAACCAACTGCAGCGAAAGAAAAAAAAAGAAAAAAAAAGAAATCAGAGAATTAATCTGATTAAATCCAAAGGACATAGACCAAAGAAAATTCATTGTGAATGAAACGAAATTAAAAGATACCATTCGGGGATTACACAAACGAAGAATTCAAAGAATCAACAAGTTGAAACTGTTCAAAACGTTTATCAAAAAGGAAACTCATATCGATCTCGTGTTCAAAAATATCAGGTTCTTTAAAAAAGAAAGTTAGCTTTACCTATCGTAAAATCAAATACATCAAATTAATATAAATTAAAACAAAGATATAAAAATAAACAAGGTAAATTCCAAGGTATTAATGCTCTCCACAAAAGCTTGGCTTGGCTTTTATGATAGATAAAATCAAATACATCAAATACACCAAATTCATATTAAATTCCAACCAAAGATATAGAGAGATAGAGAGAAACGAGTATTATTAATATATATATACATATATTTATTGAGCTGTCCGATAACATATAAATATACCTTTAACACAAATGGGAAGGATTATCAAATAATATATAAAAAAAAAGAAAAAGAGAAAAAAAAAGGAGAAAATTATTCCTAATAGAGAAGACAATTTGAAGTTAGTCCTCCTCCTAGTTGATGGAAAAAGGGAAGTGAAAGGTGATAGGTAGTGACGAGAGGTTGAGAATTAAGGGATGGAGAGGGTTGGAATGGTACAGAAGTAGAGAGAGAGAGAAAGAGAAGGAGAAGAAGAAGAAGAAGTAGAAGTAGAAGTAGTAGGAGTGGGAGTAGAAGGGAGAAAAGAAAGAAGGGGAAGGGGGATTAGGGTTTTGTCTGGAAGGGTAGTAGTAAGAGTGAAAAGCCGGGTAGAAATAAGCGAGCAAGCAAGCACAGTGTACAGCACAGGACGACAGCAAAGCAAAGCAAAGCAAAAGCAGAATACAGTGGAAGCTAACAAGCAAAATATCGAAGGAAAGTGTGAGGAGTGTGAGCAAGAGCAGTCTGAGGAGAGGAGAGGAGAGGAGAGGGCGAGGAAGGAGGAAGGAAGAAGAGGGAGAAGGAAGAGGAGAGGAGAGGAGAGGAGAGGAGAGTAGCAGTGCTATTTGGAGGGGATGAAACCGGGTTGATATCGACCGAGGATTGCGCTTGCGTGTAAAAAGGCGCGCAATCGCTCTTCCAAAGAGAATTTCATTCCATCGTGGTGTGGCGTGCGTCACGGTTAGGATAGTTAAGAGAGAGAGAGTTTATCAAGGTATCACTGATCACTCTCATTCTCATTCTCACTTTCACTCTCTCTCTCTCTCTCCTCTCTCTTTTTCTCTCTCCTTCTATCTCCCTCTCTCTCTCTTTCTAAATGTTTATGTACGTTCGATAAACTTTGCAAGACGATTAGGATGAATTAAATCTCATTCTACTATTAAAATAATATTTAAATAATGCCGTGAGTTTCAAAAAAAAAAAAAAAAAAACTCGGCTTTCGTTATTATCCTCATTGATACTGGGGGCTGCTGTTGCTTGGTGATTCCAACGCCTGCACGAGAACCATCCTCTGCTATATTTCCACCAACTATTTTACCTGATAAATAATTTAAAAAGAAAGTCTAATAAAAAGGAAAAGGAAGAGAGATCGTATTTACCTTGGATTAAGAAGAAAAACGAAGAGGAAGAAGGAGGAGGAGGAGGAGGAGGAGAAGAAGAAGAAGAGGAAAAGTGAAAATCATTGAGAAACGAGGGGAAGAGAGAGAGAGAGAGAGAGAGAGATAGACGATTGGAGAAAAGAAGAAAGAAGAAGTTTTACGAGAGTTAAGTTTATAATCGCGAAATGCGATAACGAATCTGTGATAAGATTGTGTTTCTCTCTCTCTCTCTTTCTTTTTCTGCCCCTCCCACCCTTCTTCCCTCCAACCATCCCTCTCAAACACGTTGACGTTTAAATGCTCTCTGTCTCTCTCCCTTTCCCCCACTCTCTCCCTCTCACTCTCTCCCTCTCACTCTGTCACTCTCCTCGCACAGTTGCAATTAAAGTGCTCAAGGAATTAATTCGTCATGACGTTGGTATTAATCAAAAGACAGCTGAATTTGGATAAATGTGATATTATTAGTGGTTGTGGTTTTGGTGGTAGTGGTGGTGGTGATCGCGATTATGTTATCTACACCTCTCTTAACAATTTACCGAGTTGAAGAAGAACACTACTAATCTAATCTAATCTAATCGAATACAATTCATATATATATATATAGTGAGAGTGAGAGAAGAATAAGAAGAAGTTTTGTAACTTCGTCGATATGTTCTGATAGACGAACGCGGGCGTCGAAGTCTCTCGAGGCTGAGGTGCTCGAAGATTAGTTGTTTATTTTATTTTCCCTCTATCTATTTATCTTTCTCTCTTTCTATATCTCTCTGTTTCTTGTTTTTAATTGAATTCCCTTTTTTATTTCCTTCATTTTATTCTTGTACTTGTCGTTGCTCTTGCTTTTGCTCGTGCAACCCCGTTCGATCGTCGGTCGGTCGGTCGGTCGGTCAGTCGATCGCTGTTGTGATTAATTTAAGTCCTGAACATGATCAATATGCAGCAATTGATCTTAGGACAGCAGCAAGTATCCGGTAGTAGCGAGCAACCTCAAGAAGAGGTTCAATTGACCGAGCTTATGCCAGTTAAACAATCGCGTATTAGAGAGAACAATGTTTTCAAGGATATCGATGCTACCGACGCGTTAAAAGCATTAAGAAGTTTTTCCGGTAGTTGCAACGACGAGGAACAAGATTACGGATTGAGGATTTTTGACGATAACGAAAAAAATGCGGAAGACAACAAGGTTGAAAGGAAAATAAAACGTGTGTGCGGTATTAAAAGGAAATTAAACGTTTTGGATGCCAATGGTACGGAGAAAAAATTAAAAAATAATTCCAATAATTATCGCAACGTTAATAATGGTAAAAGATCGATGGTAATGTCTAAGAAGAGAAACGTAGTGAGAAAAAATACCAAAAAGTTAACGTCTAATTGTAATAAAATAACCGTTAACAAAATCACTATTAGTGATAGTACTAATGACAAAATAACCGAAGAAGAGGATGATAATGAATTATCCGTTTTTTACGAAGAGGAAATTCCAAGTTATTTGGACTTGGATAAAACCAAAGACAGTCTTAATGACGAAGTTTACGTGTTCCGTCGTGAAAGATCTAATTCCTGTTCTCTATCGCAAACTTCTAGCGAAGTTAATCACGAAAATACGGACGAAATGTTCGCGGATGATTATGAAGGGACCGAAGTAGTCCTGATAAATAAATTTAGGGATCGTGCAAAGAATTTAGATATTAGTACGGACGAATTGAACTCATCTATATCGACAGACGAGGAAAGAATAATACCAATGACCGAGGATAATCAAGAAAAAGAATTAAGATTAAAGATAGACGCGATTATCCAGGCAAATTTGTTGGTAGAGAGGGAGAACAACAACGTCGTTAGTCGAGCTAGAACGAAATTAATTAAGGAAAAGAATTCGTCTAGATCATCGCAATCGTCATTGTCACCGTCATCGCCACCATCGTCTCAACTGTCGACAATAGTAACTGGCGAGATTCAGAATAGTTCAAACTTCAGCGACGAGGATATTAAAAGATTGGAAGAGGACGTTGGCAATGAATATCATAATCAAAATGATTCATTAGAGAAGAAATATTGTTGTGTAGTTTGCGACGCACGTTTTAAGGGTAGCGGTGGCCTGAGAAATCACTTCAAGGTAGTTCACGGTGCCGGGCCAGTTTTCAAATGTGACGAGTGCGGCAAGGAGTTTCCATTGAAGGAACGTTTAAAGCTACACGTTCGAACCCATACCGGTTTTAAGCCTTACAAATGTCCGGAATGCGACAAGAGCTTTGCTAGGGGTGGCCAATTGGTTCAACATCGTCGTACCCATAGCCAGGTAAAACCCTATCATTGCGGCCTTTGCTCGGGTACTTTCACTTGTGCGGCAAATCTCGCGTTGCACGTTAAACGACACAACGGTCAGAAGGATCATAAATGTGAAATATGTGGCAGGGGTTTCGTTAGGCGTGACGCTTTGAAGAAACACTTGGAGTGTCTGCACCGTGACGTTAAATCGTTCCTATGCGTTATCTGTAATAAAACTTTCAAAGGACATTTACCGCAGCATATGAGGACTCATGCGCGCGACAGACCACACGGTTGTGCCACTTGCGGTCAGAGATTTGCCCAAAAATCTCAATTAACTGTCCACCAACGTACGCATTCGGGACAAAGACCGTTCCGATGTTTGGTATGTTGGCAAGCCTTCGCTCATTCCACCGCATTGAAATTGCACACGAGAAGGCACACCGGGGAAAGACCGTTCAAGTGTGTCGAATGCAACGCCGGTTTTACCCAATTGCCGCATTGGAAAAAACATATGAAATGTATACACGGTAGAAGCGAACCGTACGGTTGCAAACGTTGCAAGAGTTTTTTCCGAATTAAAAGTGACCTAGAGAGTCATGAGAAATCATGTCACCCAGAACTCGATGGGGGCCCCGATATCGAAGGTTCTTCCTCGAATTCATTTGGTGCCGTTTCGTCGAACGATTCCAACGATAAAGTTACCAATACTACCAAATACAAAACTATGACAGTAGAAAGGATGCGTCTGTTACTGGCCGTACTATTGAAGAGGATCAGCAAACAAGAAAGATTAGATGAGTTGGGCTTCGGTAAACGTCTTATCGACAAAGTCCTACAGGATTCTCTGATATCTGCTGGGAAGGATCCTGCAACTGGTAAAGGTCTAACAGAATTAGAAATTCTTACCAAAAATCTCGAAACTTTTCTCGAGTGGACAGTACCGAAGGAACATTGGGAAAATTTTCGTAGAATGAAAAAAAGTCCCGAAGACATCTTGGAAACTCTCACGGCTACGTAAAAGGTGATCGACGAGTGATGATACTTTCAGAACAAATTATTATTCTTTCTTTTTCTTCATCCCCCATAGCATCTTTTTAACAGTCCAACCTAGAACGAAACAACCAAACGGATTATTTTATACGACGGAATTATTTAATATGCGTTTCTTTTTTTCTTGTTTTTATCACAAGCCGTTTGAACAAAAACACACCCACCGTACACAACAAATTTTTATCTATTTAATTAATATATAAATTTTCTTATTTTTTATTTATTCGATCTTCTATCAAAATGTTAGTTATTTTTTTTTTTTTTTCGTACAAATATAGTACACACACATACACATACACAGAGAGACAGACAAATCTTATCTTCAGCGTTGACAAACGACTGTTGATCGCTGATTAAACTTTATCATTTTATATTTTAATCGCAACCATTCCTCGAATTTTTACCACCCCCTCGTCGTCATATCATACCCTTTATTAACAACACAACAACAACGGCAGTAGCAACAGTAATTCATATTTTTATACGTAGAATTGAACGAGAGAATGATCAATTAGGAGAAGTATATACCGACTGATTTCATGTACTTCGAATAAGAATATATAGATCCGTTATCAATCAATCTCGTTCTCGCGATTAGCACAATATGGTGATAGTTTCGTTAAATTTTCCGAACTAAACCAAACCAAACCAAACCAAACCAAACGAAACCAAAGCTAAGACGAAAACAAATAAAAGGAAAAATAGAAAAGAAAATAAATATTAAAGTTAATCGAGAGTTTGATAAGAGGAGAAAGAGAAAACGTATTATATATATATATATATAAAACAAAAAAAGAATTTAATTAAATTAAATTAAAGACGAAGGTATAATTGCAAAATATATATCTGGTGGGCCAAAACTTTCTAGATGGAATAATTTAATTTTTAAAATTAATTAACCCGCTATTTTTTGATTCACTTGAAATTGACTATTGCAATTTGACCTATTAATTTCGTAATTTTACAATGTGAAAAATAATAATTGACACGAGTAATTTTGATTTTTGATTAATTGTTTCAAAAATTGCGGACACGTTTAAAAATGTTAAGTCTACCGATTTGGTACACATATATGTGTTTATACGCATACGAATACAAAAACATATACACGACACGTATTATTGATCAAATGAATCCAATGAAACAATATTTCATTGTTAAGGATTATTAAAATAAATAAATGGAGGAGAGGGGTGTAGGAGGAGTGAGAAGGGTAAGAGGAAAATTTAAGAAAAAAATGAGTATAATGATACGTAAGAAAAAAGAAAAAAAGCAAAATTAAAAGAAGAAAAAAAAAGTTCTATATCCTTCTTAATGGTGCCATTTTATGAATTACACTTGCCATATTGCACCAATGATCAGGTGCATCAATTGCACACACTACTTTTTTCGTAGTAGATAATTAATAAGTAGCTATTATTCGCACTAACTAATGTGTTATACACGTACACACAGACACACACACACGCGCGCGCGCACATACGTATACATAAAATAATACACGCGTACGCTTAGATATATTTCGATTTATATATTTTTTGTTATTTTCTTTTTTTCTTTGCCAATCGAAACGCGAAGGAATTATTTAAAAAAAAAAAAAAAAAAATAGAAATAAATAAAAAGAAAAAACAAATGAATGAACGAACGAACGAACGAGAAACGCGCGTAGTGAAAATAAAAGAATAACTAGAAATTGGAAAAATTTGGATTACTTTTAAATATTTTCGTAAAGTCACGAGACTTTATTTAAACTCTTATCTCTTTTTTTTTTTGCTTTTAATAATAAAAATGAAAAAAAAGGAAAAAAAAAAAACACACAAAGAATTTTGTAAACGTTTGTCACGTTGGATCTCAAGCACTCTTGCCATTTATATAAAATAAAATAAAATAAAATAAGAGGTTGAAAAAAAAAAAAAGAAAAAGAATGAACATGATTTTGAAAAGCACACTTTTTGCACTATAGTATTTCAAAGGATCGAGTCGATTTTTAAATAAATTAGAGAAATATATATATATATATATATAAAAGATAATAGTAACAACTACATCATCAACGGTATCAAATAAACAAAAAAAAACAAGAGGCTATTAGAGTTTTATCAATGATTACACTCGAACAAATACAAAATGGTCCAAAAGTTATATGAACTTATTATAAAAATTAATTACTTTCCTTCGTTGTGCTTGCAAAAATTGTTATAAAAATTGCCGAGTTTACGAGCTAAGCTTGCAATCTTTGTAATCGATAAAAGAAATTATCCTAAAATCGTCTCGAATAATTAGTAATTAATTTTTAAAATGGATTTGACAACTTTTGACCTATTTCGTATGTTATGCGTATTCTCGGGTTAAGAATATATAACATACATACGTATATATATATAATACTAATAATAATAATAATAATAATAATAATAATAATAATAGTAATAAAATAATAAATAGTATATATTATTATTAATATATTACGAGAGATTTCGTTATGTGTTCATCGTTTTATTAACAAAATCGTGATTGGTTATGAGTTACTAGTTGCTTCTTCTTCTTTTTTTATTCCCACCATTTTGAACTCGGTATTATTATACCAAAAGCTTATATAATATATAAATAAATGAATATATTTATAATACACGCGATACACACACATACACACACACACACACACACACATATATTTACATACATATATATATATGTATGTACGTTAGAGGTTTGATACCTTTTGTATCGAAACGCGTGTTCGTTTTAGCTAGGTGGTTAAGTATATTAAATGTGAACAGACAATAATGAAGAAGAAGAAGAAAAAAAAAATGATCGTAATATTAATATTATCTAAATATATAATAATCTTTGAAAATAAAATTACTACGAAAAAAGAAAAAAAAAAAAAAATTATATATATTATATATATATAATTTTTAGCGTATATATACACAAATACACGTAAACAAAATACACGCGTAATTAATTAGCATTAGTGCCATTAGAATTAACGTTTTAAGACGAACGAGAGTGAGAAATCATAAATCGTGTATTGAAATTTAAATCTGTTCGGTTAATATTTTTGTTTTTCATTTTTTCATTTGTGATCGTTTCGTTTTTAATATTTAATTTTTATTATTATTCGCAATCGAACGAACAACCAAAGGAAAATAAAATTTTGTTCGATCAATACGATAATATATCAAGATCCCGATGATAATGCGTTTTTAATAATAGAGATGATTGAAAACCGATAATTATAAAAAATAGTCATGATCAATTGTTAGTCATAATGTTTTTGATCGTTTTGAAATTTTTACACGCATATCTTGATCTGCGAATTGTTTACGAATTGTTTATATAATATCATATATTTGTTTTTAAATAAGAATTCTTTTATACGCAAACATATGTTAATAATTGTTAACAAATTTTAATAAATTCAAATGATTAATAATTGAAATAAAAGAATACATTAATATTGTATTAATATTAAAAGTTACATTATAAAAGTGGTGCAAATTTCTTTTTAAGCAACGCATAATGTGTTAACCTTTTTATTTATAATTAATGAAAATAATTGGTTTTCTCAATATGCATTTTTCAAAAATGGACTATATAATTTTTATAACAATTAAATTTAATACAATATATAAAACAAAAGACAGTAAAAAAAAGTGCAATTGTATATTAGCTTATAGTGTTGATAAATGAAATAATTCATAGACCATTTTTAATAATTATCGGTTCACGTAAACGTAATATTCGAATTTAAAAACGATCTAAAATTATCCACCAACGCACATACCTTTTTTCATTTGTTCTTTTTTTTTGGTCTTAATAAAATATCTAATTAATTTTCTTTTCAAAAAAGTGTCGAAGAAAAATTATATCTATGTCGTTTAAATTTAAATTCCAAATTTTTGTTTCCTTGTTTCTTGTGTGTTCCAAGCTTTAAAAAAAAAAAGAACAAAAAAAAATAGGAAAAAGGAAAAAAAAATGCGATGTACAATAGGAAAGACGCGAGCAGCACGGATTCTTCGTGGTCATTTATTTCTAGCCAGTAAAAAAGAAAAAAAAAAGAAAAAAGAAAAAAAAAGAAGAAAGAAAGAAAGAAGAAAACAAAAAAAAAAATAAATAAAAATAAAAAGAAATTTCCATGTTGTGCTTATAACACGACACGTGTCCGTATATAATACAATATGCAACACGTTTGAACTTATTAACATAAACGATACCGTGTATCCACCATTTTATTCTCAGTTCGTTGGACAGTCGTCGATGGCTTATCGTTTTTCAAATTTATACGACAAAGATCGAAATCTATGCTCTTTTATTCTTCATCTTCTTTTTCTTTTCCTTTTCTTTTTCTCTTTTTCTTTTTTTTTTTTATTCTTATTCTTCTTTTCGTTTTTTTACTGGCCGGTGCGAATGCGAACGAAGGGGTCAGAAGAGCATCGGATGTATAACGAGGTCAAAGTTTACAACGTGATCGATGCGTCTGTGTTAAAAAGAAAAAAGAAAAAAGAAAAGTTAAACGCATCGATCGTAAACATTCGATGTGATATTTTTTTTTTTTTATATTATTTATAATAATATTAAAAAGAACAAGAATTACTTTCGAATGTAACACGTTGCTCTTATTTTTCCTATAATAGATATCTATATAATAATAATAATTATAATAGTAATAATAATATTAATATTTTTGTTTTGTTATTAATATTAATACAATTTTTTAATACCAAATAATTTACAGTATATAAGCAAAGTATAATAATCTCGATCACAACGCGTTTCTTTTATATTATTACGTATACATATATCTATGTAGTAATAATAATAATAATATGAAATTGTTATTATATTTTATTTTAATGATTAGAATTATTGTTAATGTGTTTGTATAATTTACACAGTGCCAAATAATTTACAGTATCAAAGAAAAAATATCATTTCAATTGCAACACGCTACTCTCTTATATTCCTGCATATAGATATCTATATAATTATTATTATTAATGTTAATGTTTATATAATTTACAGTGCCAAAAAAAAAGAAATAAATTCGACAACCAACGCGTTACCTTTTATATTCCTAAATATATTATTATTATTATTATTATTATTATTATTATTATTATTATTATTATTATTATTATCATATTATTATATTATAAGCTATTACTATTACATTGTTAATATTATTATTAAATTTTGCACATTAAGCGACATTTAACTGTCAAAGGCAAAGTTGAAAATCTGATATATTAAAATGTTTTTTATGTTTCTTCTCTCAGAGAATTATTATTAAGAATTATTAAGAATTATTATTATAAATTGTTTGCCATATATCAAAATATATATATATTAATTTTGTCTCCTTCTTTATTGGTGCCATAAACTTTAAGTCGTTTATATATACACAATATAACGTAAAATATGTAATAAGAGAAGAAGCGGAAGGAAATTATTTGAATAAAAATGTTTCATCTTTAAACGCCTGTCTAGTTTTTTTCTGTTTGATTAATTATTTCTTATTTTTATTTGTATTTTGTTTTTTATTTTTTATAATTCTCCACACGTATAAGTATATAATATATATGCCCTTATAATTTTCCATTTAATATATAAAACCGTCATTCAATTTTGTTTCTATCTAATTTAACAATTATTTAAAAATAAAAATAATATATATATATATATTTATTTAATAATATATATTTTGTATTGTGTCGAAACATTATTATAGTGTATTAAAAAATATACTTTCCATATAAAAACTTATGGATCTTGTATCTTTTAAAAATAATTTCTCATTTTTGTTCTTTTGTTTTTTGTTTGATCACTATATAACGTGTATATATATACAAGGTATTATGTATAGAAATATAAAATTATACATATACTATAGATATAGAATATTTAATAAAAATGATATATGTATACAAATATATATAACAATCACTATTATAGTAAAATACTTCAGAAAATAATGAAACTCACACACGTGAAAAATAACATAACTCACATTATTTTTTCGAACCCATATGAATATCATATTTATCATTTGATCGTGAGTATTCCCAACTAAGTTTGAAATTTTCTTGCATGTTGAATAACAATCCAGTAACACTGAAAGCCTACATAAGGATCAAAGATTAATATTATAAAGATAAAAATAAATAAAAAAAAGTATCTATTTTGAATTGTACGAAAATGCCGATTTTTATATTTGTAAATCGGTACGAACTTACTTATTAAATAGTATATCATTAAATTAGAAACAATATTCATAATATTATACATAGTACAGTATAGTATATAGTATTTCATACTATAACAATATACAATACACAAATTTAAACAAAATTTTAAATAAATAAATCTTATTTGTTGGAAAAAAAACTTACCCGTTTGGATTGATCATATTTAAATTGAATCTCATTGTTATTTAATTTCACTTTAGTGACCAGACCTTTCACTCCCATGACTTGGATCCTTTCAAGAATCATTTCTTCTTTGAACGTACCTTGTTGCTCAAAGACGTTATACAAAGTTTGATTTTCAGACAGGAAGTACTGACGCGTGTATTCTTTTTTCTCTATGGAATCTAAAAATGTATAGAAAAAGAATAAAATATTACAATTAATATCTCTTTTGCATTGTATTTTGTAAATATTTTAAATTCATTTTGTTATTGTTTCGATAAATGTGCATAACATACCCAAACTATCTCCATCATCCCAATACAATTCTCCTTTAGCAAATTCAAAACGATCCAATGCTACTAATAATTCGAAACCATTCTTCCTACTATCCGTAGTCGTGGGACCTGGCTTTTGTGCTGGCAATATTGAACCAGCACGAATTAACAAAGGTATTGTATCATATGGAGCATCGAATGTAAAGTTCTTGCCAATGGAAAAGAAGGAAGACTTTGTATATAAATCGTACCACTGTCCACGTGGTATATAAGCTGTTACGGTTGTTTCATCCTGCATATTGAAACAAACAATACGTTAATGATATTAACACATTTTTGATTGATCCGATTTTGGTATAAAATAAATATAAAGTAATTCATTTCATATAAAATTCATTATTGATAATTGAAATTTTATGAATAATTCATAATAATATCCAAGAAAATAAAAATATATTTGTACATTTGATAAATTTATTTTACCTCTTCTAAAACAGGATTGATCATTAAAGAACTTCCCCACATAAATTGTGTATCTATATTGTACGTTGCTTCATCATAAATGAATCTAAAAAAAAAATTTTTGATTAATTAAAAGAAGTTTTTCTCGTGTAATAGTAATATAAATATATTGATAGCATAAATACGCACTCAAAAAATAATGGACGAGCGACGGTTTCTCCATATTTATGTGCTCGATAAAATAATGTGTACAAATACGGTAACAGCCAATAACGTATGGTAAATGCTCTTTTAGATGATTTCACAACTAAATCACCCAATGCTACTGGATCTTGTTCCTATACAAAAAAAATATTAAATATAAATTATATAAATTATTATATAACAAATATTGTTAATGACTTTGTTTTCTGATAGAATATATATTACTTACTATCGTACTATCAGAGTTATGATTCCTTGCGAAAGGATAAAATGCTCCAAGTTGCATCCATCGATTACACAAGGCTGCAGTCGTATTTCCATTAAATCCACAAATATCGGCACCCACCATTGGTATTTGGAATAGATTGAAGTTAAGTATTTCAGGAATACTCATTTTTAAATCATGCCTAATAAACAAAGTAGGACTATATTATAAAAATTTAAGAAAAAATACAAATTTTTTATTTTTTTTTAAATATTAGTCTTTTTTTACCATGTAGAGAAGTCATCACCAGACCAATGACCAGCGTATTTTCCATGTCCAACCCATGTAGACCTTGAAATTATAAATGGCCTTTTCTTTCTGATATTAGTTAGAGCGCTGAAAATATTTATTTCAATAATAAACTGATACATTTAATTAATGTTACAATTAATTAATGATACTTACTAGTTTGTAGCTATTGCATGACTGGTGCCATAAGTATTGTGAAGATTATAATGCGGTCCTAAATAATGTTGTGCATTCATGCATAATGTTTTTACTGCTAATGTTCTTCCCATAATCATTGGTTTAAATTCTGGATTATCTAATTCGTTATTGATGCAACCATTTTTATTGCCATTGTAAAAGTTAGACGGTTCATTCATATCCTTGAGAAAACAAAAATATTATAATAAAAAAAATAAATTAAACTGAATATTCGGACGTGTTACACATAAGAACAATAAAATAATTTTAAAATATAATAATATTAAATAATACATACAATCCATGCACCATCGTACTTGAAACTATTATGCATATCTTGCATCATATTCAAGTAATAATCTTTTGTTTTTGGATGTGTGAAATCAGGCCATACAGTTAACCCATTACTCCAAACTTTTCCTTTAAATGGTTCGTTGGATACCGCATCTTTTATAAATATTCCTTCTTTTACACCTTCATCGTATGGACGATAAGATCCACTTGCTTCTGACGCAGAAATACCAGCATCGATCAATGGAATATAATGCATTCCTAACTATTATATAATACATAAAATAATAATTATTAAATATATATATAAATGTACGTGATAAATTTACAGTTGCGAATGAGATTATTATTAAATTTCACATACTTTATGTAACTCGTCAACGAATTCTGGTAAATCCTTAAACGTTTTGTTATCGTACGTAAAATCTTTATTTTTATTCATGTAATCTAAATCGTTCCATTGAGTATCCTAAAAATAATATAAATTTATATTAAATTATTTTCTCTCTCATCTTTTTTATTTTTATAACAGAATATTATAATTATGTATATTAATAACTACTATACTTACAAATGGGATTCCAGCTGCTCTAGTTCTGTTCCATACTTCTTTAGTTTTTTTCAAATTTCCATATCCATACCTAAAAAAAAAAAGAATAAAAAATGTAAAGAAAATAAATATTTATTAAAATCACAAGAAGCACATCGCGTAGATATTAGAAATAAAAAACAATATATTTACCGACATAAATGAAAACCTAAGGACCAATAAGGCGGTAGAAAAGGTTTACCAACAAGTTCGGAATATTGTCTCATCACATCTTGTGGACTTGGACCCAATAAAAAGTACATATCAAAAATACCACCTATACTTCTGTACGTTATTGCAGGAGTGGGTTGTAATATTATTTCTACAAAAATTAAGTTGCATGATAAAATTTAATACAAAAAAATAAAAAAGAATTTATTAAAAAAATATATATATATAAATATATACCCATAGGATTGCTGTTTAAAAATAATACACCATGGCAAGTTCCTGATTCTTCGATCATGAAATAAAATGGTTGAGTGCCATATAAATTTGCCTATAATAAAGAATTATATGTTTATCGATCTTTTTCTCTTTAAATTAATAATAATTAAAATATATAATGCACAAATGAACTTACGTATTCTACTGGTGGTTGATCCATGTTGAACATAGCATATTGTTTCCATTCGTTATTAATTTTAAAATTTGATCTATGCTCTCCGAGACCATAAATGTTTTCAGAAGATAATATACCACTTAGTTGTAAGAATTGATCGGCAAATATGAAGCCACCAAGACCAATAGAGTCAAATCTACATCAAGCAAATATAACACATTTGTATAGTAATGTTAAGAATTATTTAAATATTAATAAAATATTTTATATTCACAATGTTGTATTGTCCGCAGCCCTGTTAATTTTAAATCCAATTTTTTCATCGTCGGTGATAAATTTATACATTGGTCTTGGAGGTAAGCGATTTGAAGATGGAATATCAGATCTTATTGGCCATGGTGGCTCATATCTTTGATTTACGGGATCAAAGATCTAAAATAATATAAAATTATAAATTAATTATGTCGAAAATAATTTAATTATAATAGAATTCATTTTTTATATACCTTAACACGTATTACTGCATTGTCGACCATTGTCGTTTCCATTTTGATAAGAGGTATGTTTTTCTTATAAACAGATTTGTTTTTTAATTTAAGGAATCCAGAAAAACTATTGTCTTGCTGACTGTAGTTTTCATATTTATAAAGACTCCAATTATCAGGATAATAACAATAAGGAAAATTAACGAATTCAGAATCATGTTTCACTGGACTCCAACAACAACCTCTTTTTATACATTCTGATTCGTTAGCTCCAAATTCCGGAAGACAATCAAACCGTAATGATACAGGAATTTGTTTACACTAAAATAAGGATGCATTCAATTTAATAATAAAAAAATTGAATTAATTACTCGCAAAGAGTATTACAATAAATTATCAAACGTTACCTTTTCAACAATACGATCATCTTGCACGATAACAAAGTCATAAACGTACTCTGCTTCTTCAATAACATTATCTGTATCTTTATAAGGGCTGAATTTCCAATTTTCTATTATCTTCATAACATTGTTCATATACTCAGATTTTTTGACAATACATATAAAATAAGGCGAATGCAATATAGCAAGTGCTATAACAGCAGCTATAGAAATTGCAATGAGCACTAAAGCGAAATAAGATTTAGCATTCTTAGCATGAGAATTTGGCTTTTCATCTACAAATGCACTATTTACAATTTGTTGTTCTCTGTTGATTGTTTTTGTTTGGTCCAATGTGAATAATTTGGAAGATTCATCTGATTTATCATCTGGCTCATTTATTATATGTTCTAATGAACTTGAACCTTTTTTGGATTCATTGTTACCCTTGATAATCATTTTGGGGCAACAATTTGTAACTCTATGATTAGAAATATATAAAGTTTAATTTTAATTATTGTAATAGTATGATAATAATTATTATTATTATTATATTGAAAGTCTTATATGAATATAAGAAAAAAATTAAACAAAATATAACTATGTATCAGTATGATTCATAAATTAATTAATTAAATTGATACCAAAAAAATAAAGAAAAACAAATTAATTTAATTTTAAAGTTCTTAGTATCCTTTACGATTTTCCTTTATACATATATATATATATTTTCAATTATACTTAAAAGATATTCTTATTATATCTCACTGACGTTCACAGATTTCACAAAAAAGAGAAATTCTTTAAGGAAAATATTTTTAAACGAAGTCATCCAATAAATTTCCATTTAATCTATGTATAACCTCTAAATGAATCAAATTTATACATTCAATGTAATTTAAATTATTTAAACGTTCCAAATAACAAATTAATTAGAATAATCTCAATTTTTCTATTTCAAAAAAATAAAAAAATAAATGATATAAAATGCAATGACATTTGTAATTAGATTAAAATTTTGATTGAATATCTTACCGGTTTTCTTAATTAAAACAAATCTTTTTCGAGTAATTGTTCACTTTAATTTTAAAAAGAAATATTCTTTATTAAGTATTTAACACTGTGAATGCGTCGTTCATACTGACAAATGAAAGATTGCGAGAGTTATCTTATATATATATATATATATTTAGTATCACATTATGTCTCATATTCTATACCAGGAACCATGTATAGTACGTACGTATATATATATACGGTATCTTTACCTGTGTGTGTGTTGGATACAAGGAAAACTCTCTTCTTTTTTTTATATATTTCTATATATATATATGTACATTTCTATATATATTTTCAGATATAACAGTAATTTCCTTTAAACTTTGAATTTCAAAATACTCTACGAACAAACAAAAAATATTTAATTTAAATTTGATAAACTTAAGCGCCACATCGATTATCATTGTCGCTTTTTTTGATAGATAACAGATTACTTTGATGTTTATTATACATATGTCTTTTATATATATTTATGCGTTTATAGGAGTACTTGTGTATAGTGGATTCAGGAAAAACCCCACAAACACTTGCTTACTTATCCGCATACCATAAAACCGGTTTTCTATGAACTTGCAGAATTTAAAAACACCATACGAATAAAAAGATTCTATTTTAAATTTGACGAGACGCATGCGTACTTCGATTATTATTCCCGGTTTTTTTTTTAAATGATAAGTACTGATTAGAAAACTAGTTTAACAAAAATAACTTCAAACATTTTTTCTTTTTAATTTCTTTTTGAAAACTAATTACGTGAATGATATTTTTATACACTTTATAATATTTGTATATGATAAATTATTAAATTAATAATAATAATAATAATAATAATAACAATAATAAATTAATTATTTACGTATACAAAATTGGATGCAGTTTTATACGAGACAAAGATGACTAATTAAAAGATAAATGTTCTTGTTTTGTAACTTTGTCTTTAACGATAAATATATACATTCTATAATTATCAAGAAACACTTACTAATGTTATCAATACATGGAATATGCAGTTATACGAGATGCATACATATGTGCAGTAATGTGAGAACGATATGCGCATAACTGGTTTATTAGATTAGCTGATTACTCTGCAAAAGTACAAGGTTCACAATTCTTTAAATTGTATTATGAGATGGAATATTTCAATATCCTTGAAAGAAATAAATTGTTTAATTTGTACATTAACATTATTTGATACAATATACATTTGATATTTTTTCTATAAATATTTACAAAAATATTTATAGCCTAATAGAAATCTATTAGGTTTTCTCAATTACGTTGTTCTCTTTTTCGTTTTCACATTTATGTATGATTTCTGTAAAAAAGAAACAAAACGAAGAGGACAAAGAAATAATAAATTGTAAAAATTTTAAAGATATTTATCGATCGATGTAAGACAAACTTACTTTTAACTATTTCTTGTAAAACTAGGATTGTCGGTGATTCTGGAATGTCTGTTAAAAAATTTTTTCCCTCGTCGCAACATCTTGCTATTAAAGGATCTAACGGTAATGATCCTAAAAAATCGATATTTAAATCAGCAGCCATAGCACAACCACCACCTGTCAATGCTGGAAATATTTCAGCAGAATTCTAAAAAGAAATTATATATGATTAAATTCTTTTTAAAAGATTTTTTATTTTTTTAGTTAAAATAAAAAATGAGTCGTTTTACCTTGCACTTAGGACATACGAACAAACTCATATTTTCAATTACGCCTAGTATAGGAATGTTTACTTTATTACAAAAATCTATTTCTTTTCTAACATCCAATAGAGCGACTTGTTGAGGTGTAGTGATAACGATTGCACCAGTAATACCAGCACTTTTTAAATACGTAGTCACAGACAAATGTTCATCTGAGGTACCAGGCGGTGTATCCAAAATAAGATAATCTAAGTTGCCCCAATCAACTTCTGATAAAAATTGTCTGATCATACCATTTTTTTTAGGACCTCTCCATATTACTGCGTCGCTTGGACTACCCAGTAAAAATCCAATTGACATTAACGATAAATTATCTTCAATATACTAAAAAGAAAGACATTAAAAAAAGAAACAAAATTTACTAATTATTATCTTATTGTACAGAATTTATTAATTAAAAATTACCACAGGAGACCAGCCAGAACCACTTTGGTGTATTTGTTCTCCGAGTGCTCCTAAAATTCTTGGTTGTGATGGACCGCAAATATCAATGTCCAGTACAGCAATCTACACACATACACACAATAATATTGTAAGATAATATTATTGGAAAATTAAATTATGTTCATATTTAAGTGTTGCTATGCTGGTTACTAGAAATCAAAGCTTTTAGGGAGGATATATAGAAATTGTGATAATCAATAAGAGGCTGGTACAAGTTGGTACGACATAGATACCTATACATCTATAGATATAGTTAACTCGTTACTATTTTTAAGTTAGAAGGAAAGGGTACAATACAGTTCAATATGAGAGCATGTACATAGAGAATCACATGGATGTGCTTGGTCTAGGAAAAAGGGTACGTAGATGTAGATTTATAAACATTTATTTTAAAATATAAATACTTACATTTTTATCTGGATTACTATCAGCGAGGACTCTAGATATCAATGAAGTTACTGTACTTTTACCAACTCCACCTTTACCGGATAAAATCAGGATCTTGTGTTTCACGTTAGACAATCTTTCTTTAACCAATTCTATACCGGGATCTGCTTGTTTTGTTGCACCTGATGCGCATAATTTTTGGTTTGGACATCCTGCACAAGCAGATGCTTTACCAGCCTGTTCACTCTTTGTTCCAGGACAATCTGCAAATATTCTAATAATTTTCTCTCTTATAAGCGAAGATTTGTTAAATAATTGTAATTTGAAAATATTATAAAAATTTATAATAGACTTTTATTTATAAGAAAATTTTTATTTATATTTGTAATAGCCTTATGTGAATTATATTAAATAGTGTTTATTGCGTTATTTATTGTAATTATACTAGTATATACTTTACAAAAATAATTCTAACCTATAATTCATTTCTGTTATTAATGACAATATTATTACTTACTAAAAGAGTTTAAATTTTAACGCGGAACAAGTATAAGCATTAAAACAATTAAAACTGGTATAATTATTAATATAATAAAAAAATTATAAACGACAATAAATCAATCTTACGTTCTGGTGCTTCGCCTGGTACATCTGCCATGTTGAGAAGTATAACTAATACTAAAATTATACTTATCAAACAAATCAGAGGTTAGAATATAAATTTATTAAAAAATTAATGTCTATTTTTTAAATATATTACATAACTCAATAAACATTCTTTTATATAAATTTCATTTTTCTTTTCATTAATGTTATTTCAAAAAGTATAATTATTCGTGTACTGATCATATATTTATAAAAATTTTGTTTACAAATATATATGAAGAATAAAATTCATATTAATTCTAATAACTTAATTTCTATTATTACTTATTAAAAATAACATATGATTTTAATAGCAATTACAGCCATGGAGTTCTGTTGGTTCATCGATGCCATGCACAGAATACAAAATTCCTATTCGTGTAAGCGACTACAATCGTACACATCATTTATTACCTTGGAGACCTATTACAGGATTTGAAAATATTGAAGTTATACCATTGTACGTTTACTATTAATTATTATATCTAAATTCGTTTATTTATTATATAAACTGTTTAAAATATTCTTTTGATAGGGCTAGAAAGTGTATATCAAATTATCCATTGGATACGACAAGTGGAGTCATGCATAAGCCGTTAAAATTTCCTGATTTGGTAACTGGATGTCATAGAGATCCTGTCCACGCATCACGAGCTGCTCTTTATACAAGATATACTCCAAATGAGTGGTTTCAAAAACAAATTAAATATTACAATGAAGCAGATTCTAATAGACACTTATCAGAAAGATTGAGAAATGATGCTTTAAAAATAGTTAGGTATGAGTATTAAGATCTAATTTAAATTATATTTGTAATAATTAAAATTGTTTATGCATTTATAGGAATGCGGAAGAGAAAATACAATATGGACAATTAGATACTGGAAGAAGATTAGGTGAAAGAATAAATGATGTATCCTTTTGGAGAAATGAAATATCTTCGGAGTTAGAAAGATTATTGCAAGAGGTAGAAAGACTTCAGGATTGTCGTTCTGTTTTGGAAAAAGCAATAAGAGATATTGAAGGACCATTGCATATTGCAGAGGAATGTCTTTATCACAGAGAAGCGAGGAAAGGTATAAAATGATTGTATAATTATAATATTACTTAATAATAAATTTATGTGACTACATGTACAGGGACAGAACTCGTTCACGATGAATCAGAAAAATGCTTATTGAGAGAAATAGATAATTTAAAGAACTGTCAGAGAAAATTAGAGGCGTGTCTTGACAAATGTAAAGATCAGGTATATTTGTTAATTTTAAATATAATCTATGAAGTAATATATATGTGATATTTTATTTTTATATGTTTATAGTTGCGTAATTGCAGAGCTTCGCAGAATCAATTAGAATTGGACTTGAAGAACAAAGAAAGTGCATTAGGTATAGATATGATGTGTCATCAATTGAATAATTACAGTCCTGGATTACAATATTATGCAGGGATTGAAAAATATGATGCTTGGTAATAGAACTGCGTTTTGAAATAAATCAATAATTAATTAACCTTATATCGATTTTTTATTGAATTTTTAGTCTCTCGGAACAAGAATGTTGGTCAGAAGCAGCAAACCGAATAATACAAAAGTCACAACACGAAAGAAATATGTCTAGTCAATTGCGAACTTGTGCGGAAAGTATTATAAATAAAGTATCTCAAGAAATGTGGGACTCATGGAGTAATACAAACAGTGCTTTGACGCATAGATCTTCAGAGTTACTTGAAGCTAAAAATAAATTGCAACAGCACTTACAAAAAGTATGATTTTAAATGATATACATGTGGTGATCATTTTTTAATATTAATGTATTAACATATGTAACAGGTACAGCAGGAAATATTTGATGTTGAAAAAAATATGGAATTGATGCGTAAAGCTATTGCTGATAAAAGTCATGCAACTAAAGTTGCACATACGAGATTAGAAGCTAGAATGCATCGTCCAGATTTAGAATTATGTCGTGATAATGCTTACTTGAGGTATTTATTAAAACTATTTTCTTAATAGAAATTTTATATTTATTTGACTCTAATATCTTGTATTCTTACAGTCTTCAAAAAGAAATAGATGAAATAGATCATCAAGTTAAACGTATGCACAAAGCATTGAAAGAGCTTGAGGATCAGCATCAAAGATTATTGAGAACTAGGACTGCATTGGAACATGATTTAGCTCTTAAAATAGATTCTATATATATAGACAGAGAAAAGGTTTGCGGTCTTCGACGAGCATATCCAGTTAATGCATTATTTAGATTTTAATTATTAGCAATAATATATACATACTTAAAACTATTGGTGCACATAACTATATATATACATATGCATATACTATACTTTATTGAAATAAATATAAAGTGAAATTTCAATGATCAAACATAAAAAATCTACTATATATATTTCTTTGTACAATTATAAAAGTTATATTGGAAATAACTTATGCTTCCTTCGAACTATGTTTTTTAATATAACTTGGTATAGGAAGATTGAGATTATTTTTAGATTCGAAAAATGTATATGACAAAGTTACATCATCAATGAATTCCATTTTAGGATCTTCATTGAATTCTGGATCGATATAAAAGAATACTGGCATATCGACCTAAAATATAATTCACATAAGCTTTCTCATCATAAGTATATTAAAATTAATAATACTTTAAAAAAGTTACCTGTTCATGCGGATTCAATAATTGTTCTTCAAAACAAAAGCACTGTATTTTATTAAAATACTGTCCTACTTCAAAAGGAAGTACATTATAAGTAGAGATACCAATGACTGGTTTGTCCGTAGGATTTTTAGCAGTGTAAAATGCTAACGCTGTCTCTCCTGGGATTACTGTTATTTCTCGTTGTAAAGGTTTAAAATTCCATGCCATTGATGCACCTACATCAGCGTTGAACCTTATTTTTATCTTTCTTTCTTTAACAGGCTTCATAGTTAATAGTTTGCTATCATCGTGACCTGCTATAGTTCCTCCGTAACTATATGCCTAATTTATATACAATTTATTTATTGCATCAGATATAATACATTATAATAAAAAAATATCTACATAATATTTTAAAGTTATAAATTTACTATTTTCAAGATATATATATATATACCTGACAAAACATTCCGTACAATGGTACTGCTGCATAACTAAGCCCAGCTACGAGTATACCCAATCCAGTCATATAAAGTGCTGTAGATCGTATATTTCGTTTTTGTTCAGGGCTACGATAGTCTTTCATTAAATTTTTAGATACATTTGTAGATATTCTTCTGATAACATAATTGCTAGTTAAACGTTGACAACGTATTAGAAACATTTGTATAACTTAACCTTAAATCACAAATGAGAATATTTTTTCTTTTTTTTTGTTAACTATAAAAACATATTTTAATCAATACAAAAAATTTAATTAAATCTATATTAATTCTTAATAATATTAATTAAAGTTATTTCAATAAATATTATCAGATAAATATTCTCTTTTAGTAACACATTTGTCACAAATATATAACTATACACGTGTTTTTGACTCTGTGATCTGATTGGTCGAATTGAACTACTCTGATATGTGCTTTCAAAGTGATGGGAAATATGAAAAATATATTTCTTTTATCGTTTTGCTTTAATTTATATTTAAAGTAAAATATTATTTTAAAATATAATATACTTAATTGAAAAAAGAAATTAATATTCAATTAATTTCTGAGTTTTATATAAAAACAGTCTTTGATAGTGTATGATAGTATATGATATATTTTTTAATAGTATATGATAGTATAGTTATATTGTAATAGAATTGTAAATAATTTTATTTATTAATATTTAGTGTAAAAAACATGTGTGTGCCTTCAGAAATGCAATTGAACATATATTTTTAAAAGTAGTCATTTAAAGTGTTTAAATAAATGTAAAAGGTGCGTTGTTAAATCCAACGACGATCACCTGTA
>NW_025113031.1:3563315-3565020 GCF_010416935.1 Polistes fuscatus
TTTTCTATATCTTTGGCGCAAGATTTAATGGAACTTTTGAAACCGAAACTTTAAATCCCAGGCCCTGGTCTTTTCTTGAATAAGCCACCGTTAAATACTTTTACTTCTTTCATCCTAATTATACGCTTTAATTTTTTTCTTTTTTCGTTATAATCGTTTAAGAATAATTTACAAAATTTGGTTAAAAAAATGTATGACAACGGAAAATTCGAGATTTATATTTTATTTTTCTAAATGTTAAACGTGTTTATATAATATCGGTATATTAACATGTTTAGTGACTCACAAAGGTTCAGATGTAACCAAAGAGGGGGTAGGAGAAGGGAGATACCTTAATATTGAAATATATTTATTTACAAAATATTACTCGTATATAATAATTTAGAAAATTCAATGAGAATATCTTTTTGATACACACATTTTTAAGATAAAATTCTAATATATATACGATAATTACTTCCCATTGAATTTTATAATTTTATATCAAAATCTCCTCTTATGGATTATATAATTTTGAATATGATAAAATTAATAAAAAAAAAATATACAAATATATTATACAAAAAAAATAATACACGAATAAAATATAATATAAAATAATAGGAAATAAAATTTCGAAAAAAGAAAAAAAATGAATGAACAAATGTAGGGAATTATTTGTTAGGAAAATTATTGCGAAGAGAACGGGATAGTAAAAAAAAGAAAAAAGAAGGGTGGAGCGAGGGGGGAGGGGGGAGGGTACATAACAATGGACATTTTTCAATGGGTGAGAATCGAAAACCGATTTATCGTCGTTTCCGAGGGTAGACGAGAGCTGGCAGCGCGCGAAGTCACTAATTAAGTAATCCTGACATAATCCTATGAATCGCGAGACGTATTTAATCCAACATGTCACATACCTTGCAAGTATAGTAATAGCCTATCGATCTACTAGAAACCATCTATCTATAGACTCATCTATCCATATTCAAACACACGCATGTATGTGTGTGTGCACACTTATACATAATATACATACACAGGTCTGTGTGTTTGTGTGTGTGTTTCACTAATTTATAACAATTGTTCGAGTGAAAAAATTAAAATGAACACGCATTTAATTTTATCATTTATCACACAATGCGAATTATTTTAATAGAAATTTAATCGTAAAAACAATTTCTTTCTTTTTCTTTTTCTAATTATTATTTTTTTATTAATACCAATAAAGGAATACAATTGTTTCTCGTTCGAGAAATACTTATTCGTTTGTAAAAAACCAGAAAAATTTCTTGCATCACGCGTATATTCGTTTATCTATCCAAATGGCTTATAAATAACGAACGTTTTCTTGGTTTTATTTGGTAAATAAATATAAATAGACGTTTGATTCATTTAAAAAAAAAAATAATTTTTCTTCTTTTACAATTAAATTTATATTAGAACAATAATAATAATAATAATAATGATTTATTATTATTATTATTATTGGAGCAGTTAAATTTTGTTCGAAAATTAATATCTTTCCTCGTATTTAGATCCAGGTTAGCATTTAATGAACGATTGGGTTAATTAATGTCTCTCTTCATTTTCCCATCGTACGATGATCATTATTAAACCACGAGAATTTTATTAAAAAAAAAATTTTCAATAAATAAAATCCGTTTGAATGGAAGGAAATAGGGTTGGTCTTCTTACGATTAGATTTATATTAGAAAGATTATTA
>NW_025113031.1:3566631-3568931 GCF_010416935.1 Polistes fuscatus
TTCCCTCTCTCTGTCTCGGTATTTCCTAATTACACTTATATATATTTTGATAATATGATACTACTTCTCATTGGTACGCTGACCTCGACATTCGGATTTTCTATGGAACATGTAATTATATATCATGTGCGTGTCCGAATGTTGGCCACTCGGCTAGTAGTTAACTAATACTACTTTCTACTACTCGTACATGTATCGGGAAACTACTTAAGCTGATACTTATGGGTTGTGAAAGCGGCTTACGCAACAAAGTTAATATTTGTTATGGCAGTTCGAATTACATAGAGTCTCTCTGCATGTTACCCCCTTCCCACCCCCCCTCTCTCTCCATCTCTTATTATTATGTTCAATCTTAAAGCTTTAGATTTGAATAATAAATAACCAGACAATGAACTGTTCAAATATACTCGACCTGATAACTGATAATACTCGTCTTAATTAATAATAAAGTTTATTTCACAAATTTCTAATCGTACTTGTCTTTTTGTTTTTGTTTTATTAGAAGTAATATAAGTGTATTATTCATAAAATAATTACGAATTAGTAAGAAAATTTCGAGTTTTTAATTGATATGACAATTTTTCATTGGAATATGAAATAATTCGTAAAAGGGGGTGTAGTTGAATGAATTTTAAAGAAATTGTTCGTTGCAACATTTTGACAATTTCAGAAATCACTCGATGTGTTTTCTCGAAAAGGTTTATGTATCTTTACATTGTTAAATTAGTTTTTTTTAAAAGAAAGGAAAAGGAACGTCGATTGATCGTTATTTCATTAGAGTATCTCAATTTGAACAAATTGTATCACGTGGGCAATATTAAATGATACTCGTAGGATGCGTAGGAGATTTCAAGATGAAATGCTTTCCAATATTTGTATTCTCTGATAGGGAGTACGCCAACGCGTATTTTGGTTTTATTTTTAACTTGTAAATCACCCTTTTTATTTTGTTGTTGTTGTAACGCCTACGATGTATCTCGAATGTAAACCGCAATAAAATTGCAACTATTAAATAGTGGGCGTAGTAATTTCAATTTACGCTATTATTATTTTTGACGTTTCGCTCCCTTTTCTTTCTTTTTGTTTTTTTTTTTCTTTTTCTTTTTACTTATTCAAAGGTCAGCATTTGTTCTCATTCTTTTTAAAATTTCTTTTTTTAAACATATCATTAGATTAAACATTAACTCATATATTTCTTGATAATATATAAAGCGATAATTTTGTTCTTTTGTAAGATTTTATTTTTATTCTTTTTGAAAGGTAAATAATTAAATTGAAAATGTTGAAGCGCACAAATGTATTGTAATATATCTGTCTATTTGATTTTAACTAGCACGTGCATATATATATATTTATGTATGCACGTTATCAAAGGGATAGTGAAGCGTAAATGGTAGCAAAATGGCGTCCCACTGGAATATCACGGCCTTTAACCTTTCATATATATATAAGTTAACTCATAAGGCTACGTTCTGCGTTGTCCGATTTTCGAAATATGAAATGAAATATCAATTATTTACATATACGTATATGTATCGTATTAATCGAAAAATGTAAATACCAATTGTCCAACAATTTTCGTCTATTGACTTTTTTTCTAACGTCCATATTTTATTTACGAAGGAATACTTTTCTTTTTTTTTATTTTATTTTATAAAATGTAATTATCGCCCAGAATTAATTCTGATAATTTTAATTATGATTTTATCATTAATATTTTCATTCGATATATATTCGATAATTGTCATTTTTGTTTTTCGTCAGTAGAAATCTCATTTTTGACGATACAATTTCTTTTATTTTATTTAACAATTGTGTTAACAATTTTGACGAAGAGAAAATAATAATCATCCCTTAAAAAAGAAAAATCTTGAAAACTCGTAATACGGTACTCGTCTTATTTTCATTTCAAATTCGATAATAATTAGTATCAAATCAAAATCTAATAAAATTTTCTTGACAATGATTACGAACAAAATCCATCCCCCCATTAGTTGAGAAGTAATCTAGCAAGAAAACAACAATCATCATTGCAATCTAATTTCCTCGGACGATACGGGTATCCACCAACATAAATATAAAGAAGAAAATCAATCGGATCTAAAATACTTAGGAACAAATAAAAGTATCGATATCTAAAATAACATAATATCACAAACAATGTTGAGAAGTTGCGATCCAGATCGTAAATGCGTACAATATCTGCCTTCAAAATGGCGGCGGCGGCGGCGCTTTAAAGTCGAGACGAAAGATAGTAGAGTTGGCGTGATAGTAAGCTGCTATAAAACAGTAGTAGTAGT
>NW_025113031.1:3570055-3571647 GCF_010416935.1 Polistes fuscatus
GATAGAAAAGTATTAAATGGCGGAGAGGAGGAGATCGTTTAGTCGTGGTGGTTACGTTGCAATTGTATTTTTTTGTTGCTTAATATTTAAATGGTTTTTGGTAAGAGTGGAAATATGTGGATGTTGTTTTTTAATATTTATGACGTTGTTTATTATAGTACTCTTGATTTTAATCAATTTTTGATTATGACAATAATGTTTTGGACATGTTTTAAATACAGATTAAAACGGATTAAATTTCTAGTATAAAAATATGGACAAATGATATTGTTGCTAAAGGGTTTAAAATTAAATATAAATTTCTCTACTTTTTAGGGACTTTCTCTTTACACAGTTATGAACAAAAGTATGAAGAAAAGGATAAAAAGCTATCGTGGGAATGCCACGGTGGAAAAACTTTTGAATAACAATGTAAAATACGCGCGAAAGGAAAAATGTAATAAAATTTAATAATAATATTAAAAAAAAAAATAAAAAAAAATTAAAATAAAAATTAATCGTATTAAATCATTTAGGAAAAATATCTTTTTTTTTAGATTTAAACATATTAAAAACTAAATATATCGTTTTACGTGTTTATATGATAAACAGCGTCAGTTATTGGATTTTTATTCAGAAGTTTGTTTTGTGTTTTCCTATATTTTTCCTCGATTGATATACTTCAAAAGTATGGTTTCAATTATATTGGTATACGTAAAAATTATATTGAAAAGGTATAAAATAATAACGGTACCACACGTTAACAGATTTTTCATTTCAAAGACTCGTTCAAATACATTTTTCAAAAATTCCTTATCCATTTTTCAAGTATATTTCTTACATTTATGTATCGTATCCGGTCAGTGATTGACTATTAGTGGTAAAGTTATTATCAAGAAAGAGTGGAGAAAAAGAGAAAGAGAGAGAGAGAGAGAGTGAAGGGGAAAATGTAATGTCCTGGAACGATTTTCAAGTGGTTCTGATACGTGCTTAGAAAGCACTTGTAGCTTGGAATAGAATGATTGGCATGATTTAAAGATATTTCCACCATTTTCAAAATATCCTATCCTACCAACTTAACTCTAACGTGATTTCCTATAATATCAAATGTTACATGTGATATTTGAAAATGATCTAAAGTATTAGATTATTTTAATTTCGTTGATTAAATTCTATGATCTTCGCGTATCGATATTTCTCGGTTTATCCAAATCAAAAATTGTCGTACAGATTTGAACACGTAAAAGTTGTTTGAATTCTAATTAATCCTGACGTTTATATCGGTTATTTTATTTGATGTATAGATTTTATCAAAGAAGAATTAAAAAAACAAAACAACAAAAAACTACCAGGTGTATCAGTTTCTTGTTGTTCGAAGAAGATCCACCAGGATTAAACATTTATGGCAACAGTATTGGAATGATTGAAATCATTTGATTTTAAATGATAAACCTTAATACGATAACAAACCAATAACTTAAAACTATTATTCTTTAATTGCAACCAAATTAACATTCAAAACTGTATCATCAATAACCATAATTAGAAATAAAACAATAAAATATTAATGAACCGAGCATTTGGAGATAGTTTTCTTATACATATACATATAC
>NW_025113031.1:3571747-3573472 GCF_010416935.1 Polistes fuscatus
GTGTCGATGTGAAAGAATTTGATTCGAATAAAAATTAAAACTAATTAAATTATTTGCGATTTATTTGATTGCGTTAATATTATCGTAAAAATCTTGTATAAATTTAATCGAATGTTATAATTATCAAATATATTATTATGAATTATGATTTATGCGTATAGATTGTGAATTGATGTGCAGTTTTTTTAATATATATACGTGTATGTGTGTGTTTTATAGCGGCGGAATGGCTGGGCAGCACTACTGCCTACGTTGGAACAACTACCAATCCAACATGACATCCGTTTTCCATCAACTCCTGCAAAACGAGGCCTTCGTAGACGTCACCCTGGCATGTAACGAAGCTTCGTTGAAGGCACACAAGGTAAATGTTTAAAGAATAAGTGAGAAAATCCGAGCGAGAGAAAGATCATCGTTGAAATTATTCTTTTCTTTTTTTTTTACCGTGAAATCGTTTTTTATACGTTTGTCTTTATCTTATACCGTGTAACTTTAAAATGACAAGTCACAGTCTTAAGTATGTATGTATTATGTATACGTACATGTGCCAGTAACTGTGATAGTAGATTAATTAAGAGAAAATTTAGCATTATCATTCATTTAATATCATCATTATTATTATATTATTGTTATTTTATATTATATTTTTTTGTTATCTTGTTCTTATACACGCGCGTATATTTACGTACCTAATTTTGCAATAATGTATGCATGTATTATTTAATAATCTCTTTATAAACAATATGATTCTCTCTCTTATTCTCTGTTTGTTTTTTTAATAAAATATTACTTTAATTTTTCTATTATATTTATACAGGTGGTCCTATCGGCCTGCAGTTCCTACTTTCAAAAACTCTTACTCTCAAATCCATGTAAACATCCAACTATCATCATGCCACAGGACGTATGCTTCAGCGATCTCAAATTCATCATAGAATTTGTCTACAGAGGAGAGATCGATGTATCTCAAGCAGAACTACAGGTTAGTGGAAAGAAAACGAATAAATAATAACAATATTTATATATATATACACGTAAAACAAAAGAAATATTCAATAAAAATCGAGTCTGACATGATGAATGATATCTAGATGGATATATACGCATATATATACGATAAGAATGAACGATAATATCGATGACGAAGATCCCAAAATTCTCGCATTTTTATCTTATCTCTTCTTCTTGTTCTTTTTTTTCTTTCTCGTATTCTTCTTTTGTTTTAAATCGTTCCTCCTCGAAAGATTCACGAGTGTAATCTCGTAACACCGTAAGATACCTTCCTCCTTACGCGCGCGCGCGTGAATACGCACTTATTATTTTTTATTCGTTTCTTCTCGAAAAATTCGTTAGTACAATTATTATCTTAACGCCGTAGGATAAGTCTCGTAATATTAACATGTAAATCGATTGAAAATTGTTGTTTCTCTTTACTTTCAATTCGTTTCTTCTTGAAAAACAAAAATTCGCGAGCCTAATACGGACTAGAAGATTTTCGTTCTTACTTTTTACATTTTCTCAGATTGAATTCATATATTTCTTTTATTTTTCTATTTTATTTCGTTTATAATTGTTTCATCTGTGAGAAATTTCACGAGAGGGGTTAGGCTTCGCGTCACCGTAGAATATCCCCACTCCGATTTCTCGGCCACCCGTTCTTACGTGTATATATACGAGGGCTTCTAGAAGCGCGGTAATTTTGATTTCACGTTTACCCTACGGATC
>NW_025113031.1:3574403-3576657 GCF_010416935.1 Polistes fuscatus
AAATGAATTTTAAAATATACGCTGGAGGAAGGAAAGTCATCAAATATTATTCCGTAGTACTCATCGCGCTAAATAAAATAATACAAATAAAATAATATATATCTATATATCGGTCTTTAATTTCCGATAATTTATTAAATCTCTATTTGCCACAACGTTTCTAAAATATATCAGATAAATGTTTCAAAAATAAGATAGACAGATAGATGGATAGAAAAAAGGCGCGAAGATAAAAGAAAATCTCGAATCAATGATGTCACGTTATATTACTAATTATATTTCTCTAGTCACATATTGCTAATCTTTCATATATTAAGCTCAAAATTTTCCAACCCTGTTTCGTTATAAGCTCAAAACTTTTCAACCCTCCTCGAGTTAGGCTCAAGACTGGTATATATAAGAATGCAAGCGAAGTACGCATTTTTCTTCTGTTTCTTTAAAAACGGTAGTCCATTGGGTTTTATTGCTTGTATAGAGCGTGTGGTCCTGGATGCGTAAAAAGTTGCAAAATTTTTTAAATGTCAGTGTTTCGAAGGTCCGATTGAGCCTTTGTAAGTGTTACAAACGAGAAAATTCGTAAGTTCAGGATAACTTTGTTACCGACAGTGCACGGTAGATCCTTCAGAAAATAAGATGAGACTTTTTCTTTCCGTTTTTCAATGAAACTAAGGACAACACATATGTACAGTATTTATTATCCATTTAATGTTTTATCTCAAAGAATTATCCCGAAAGTATCTACGATTGACCAACCGCGAATATTACCGATAACTTATCGACATATTACCGACCGATAAGTGGACCGTCGGTAAGGTCGGTAAAGTCGGTAAAAAAACAATAGAAATATTATCTCGAAGATGGCGCCACGCGGATTCAAGACAAAAGAGTTGATCTCTGAATTACCGACGGAGTGCCGGTGTGTTCTCTCTCCCACTCTCTTTCTTTCTCTTACGCGCGAGTTTCCCTTGCACTTTATACCGTTCCGTAAATAGCCGAAGAAAGGAACGTTCTCTCCCGGCCGAAGATAACGACGCGCACGTCCTCCGAAATGTCCGTGGCAACGCTCGCCGTAGTTGCGAGTACCGGCTTTTTTTTCGATTAAAAACGTTGTCAACGTTACGTTGCAATTAACTGTCGTCATTATCGTTACGAGTTTCATTTTACCGCGTTGGTGTTGAAAATCTAATACGAATATAACAAAAAACAAAGTACAAGAATTACACACACGTACGCATACACGTACACACGCTCTTTCTCTTAAATAGAGACACACGCATAAAACGCAACACAACATAAAAACAGATATAAATGTACACAAAGAAAAATTTGTCCCGAGTTGTCGTCGTCGTCGTCGTCGCCGTAAATTGAGGGTGCAACGCGCGTACGCGTTCGTGTTTGCGTCCGTGCGTGCGTACGTGCGTGCGTGCGTGCATGCGGCGAGCGTGCGTGTCGCGTCGTGCTTTGTGTGTGAAAGTAGTGGTGTGGTGGGTACGGGGGAGCGCGCGCGCGCGCGCTCGCTCGTCGCCGCGCACACGTACTGACACGCACACATGCACGTAAAATTACATGTATGAACTAACACGCACGCGTAAAGTACATTTTCGTACGTCGAGATGTATAGACGAGGTGTGTGTAGTAAAAAATTGTGCGTGTCGCGTGTGTGCATAGAGTTACTAGTATATCGTCGTCGGTATCACTATTACTACTTTGAGTAAAGTGATGTGCGTATATATTATATATATATACACAAAACTCTCTTTCTATCATCTATCTCTCTCGCTCTTCCTGTCTCACTTACGATGGGTCAGAGAGGTTAGGTTCCTGTGCTCGGCGAAGAGTAGTTAAAAGCACGGGGACAGGTGCCGGCGACGTTCGATTGTCTTCTTCTTCTTCTACCATACCATCAGTACTACTACTACTACTTCTGACTCTCCTACGTTTAAATATCGAGGTAATGTAAAAGTCGACACGGTAGTTTGTACCGAGTAACACGTCTTTCTCACTCACATTCTCTCTATCTCTCACTCTCTCTCTAGCTTAGAACGCCTTTCTCATTTTCTTTCTACCAATACATCTATCTTACTCCAGATACACACACACAACACACATTATCGCGTATATAGATTTCAACTGGTAATGTAAAGCAACGTGACGCTCTCTATGCTTTCCTTTCTCTTTTTTTTTTCTATTTCTCTTTTCTGATTTTTATCTCCATCTCTCTTTATTCTATCCCTACCTCTCTATCTCTCTCTCT
>NW_025113031.1:3578843-3676857 GCF_010416935.1 Polistes fuscatus
ATTCTACAATATTTTACTTTAGAGTGGCAGTATAATAGAGAGAAAGAAAGAGAAAGGCAAAGAGAGAGAGAGAGAGAGAGAAAGAGTATTATAAAAGACAGCATCAACCCTGTCTCTCGTTAGGTTCCATTGTCCAGTAATCAAGGCTACGACCGCTCTGTTCACCGCATTCCAGTGATTCTCAAATCATCATACTTCCGTATCTCAGCGAACCCAATTATCAAATAGAGAAGCACTGATGTATGAAATAGAGACAAAGAAAACAAACTAACGGTTTTAATCATTTTCGTGGGAACGAATTAAACAAAAATACATTCGTAGCAAGTAAAAATACATTTCTATTCACGCCATACATGATAATATTCGCCTAAGTTTCTACGAGTCCTTCGTATGCTATGGTAACCAACGTTATACACCGCTAGTTACTGATTACTTTACTTTTTATCGCGTTGAATTGCATTAAAAAGAAGAAAAAAAAGGGGGGAAAAAAAAGAAAATAAACGTTACGAAAGAATAATTTACAGAATATTGTATGTAAAAAGATCATACAATTACGGGTTTTCTTTTTAACCAGCAAGATCATTATTATTGATCACACTTTGTAATCGCGACGATTTACTCGCTTGCAACGAGACCTTCGATACAACGTTGTGTTACACGTTGAAGTACGTTTGATTTCCCCCGCACTTTTCGCGTGCACTCGCCGCCGCCACCGAGACCCGCCGCGCGTCCCTCAAGCATCTACACCTACCCCACATAAGCTTCGAATTCATCGAAGATGCGTTCCGCATCGATCTTTACGCATATATACATACGTACACGTACGTATATGCTGTATGCTTTAATGTATTTAAATGTATATGTATATTCATCATAGTGTACGTAATACACACTCAAAGATAATTCTAATCTGTACGTTCCCGCTTCTCTCCCCCTCCCCTTCATCACTCTTTCTCCTCCTCATCGTACTCCCACATTCCCTTCCACCCTCACCCTCAACCTTGCCCTTAACCCATCTCTTCGGCTCTCTCAAGCTCGTTCTTCCGGCCGTCGTCGGCAATGAGTTTGCTTGCTTTTCGAAAGCTTCTACCCGCGCTTTTTCTGTAAACCCCCACCCCCTTAGTCTTCTCACCCTTCTCCCCTTACCCCTACCTCACTAAACGATCTTTTGGAACTGCTGGACGATTGAATATTCTCCGTGTCCTCCTCCGATCTATTCGCGTCTCTGTCTATTTCCTTTCTCTTCTCTTTCCGATTTTTGTTCTTTGTCTTTCGTTTGGCGACTCGTGTTTCGCAAAAATGCGTGCAAGTAAGAAAGTAAGTACGTAATGCGCTTGCGCACGTGACTTGATGAGAAGAATAGTAGCATGGTAGTAGTGGCGGTATATATGGTTGTAGCATAATTGTATGATAGTGTAGTATAATATGGTGGTGGTGGTGTGGTGTGGTGGGAAAAGGAGAACCTGCTCGCCCGGTGGGTGGCTCCTGTGAGTTTCGTCATTTTTATTTTGTTTTTCTGCGCTCCTTATATTTTTTTTTGTTTGTTTTTTTCGTTTCTCATACCTCTCCATATTTTATTTTTTTTCCCCTTATATTTCTTCTTCTTTTCCTTGTTCTTTTTTTTTTGCATTCGCACGAGACTCCGTCGAGCAGAGAGGACGTGCTCGCACGCAACGATGCTCACGAGCGTGATTGGTACCTACCTACCAGCCTAACCAACCACCCTCCTCGTAACCCCTTCCTATATCCCCTCCATTCAAGATTTTCTGCTTCGGTCTCCAATTTTTAGCGTATCTCCCCGAAAAACTTTCTTTCGTTATTTTTATTTTTAATTTATCAGACGTTTTATTTTTTCCTCCCCGCTCCCTGGTTTTTATTTATTTTTTACTTTAAAAATAAGCCCAACATTTTGTTGCAGTTCGCCCGTCCGGAGATATTTTTAACCGAATCTTTTGTACCGCTTCGATCTTCAATTTGACCGTTGTTCCTCCGAACAATTTTCTTTTTTCTTCTCTCATTTATCTTATTTTATTTTGAATTAATAAATTAAATATGTTAGTTTAAGAAAAATAAATTCTTAATTTGTGTCGCGTCGATTTATACAATAACTTTTTTTGTTCAATTTTGATTTTATTCCGAAAGTGTAGCGAAGAAATCACGGCGCCATCTTGTAAGATTCATCGATCGATTACACGAAAGAGAGCGCTAAGCATTGGCGTTCTCCAATGACCTTGTTCACTCACGATCGGTATCCTTTCTTTCAAGAGAAACTTCGAAGTGTAGGGTAAGATCTCGAGATCTCGAGCGAGCGGACGTAGAAGACGGAAAGAAAGTCGTCTGCATATACTTGCTTCCGTTCCGTATAAAAAGAGAGAGAGAGAGAGAGAGGAGAGATTTTATATTCAAAACGATCTATATCTCAAAACACTCTTTTCCTACACACATTTATTCATTGGCATACACACATACTTAGCAAACGAAACACCTGAAATTCATTTCGTATCATAAATCTAAGAACAAAGAAAATAAAACAACTCACACATCTTACATTAAAAACAAATATATATTAATAATTATTATTTTAATAATCAATCATTTAATGGGAGATATAATTTTGATGCAAAAAGCAGAGTATATTTCTTGTCACGAAAAAGGAAATATCATCAGTTGACAAATATTTTATTTTTGTTATCAAAAATCGAAATGCTTAAAGAAACGAAACATTTGAAAATTCGCGGGGAAATCGTAGAGATTCCTGGGAACGGGAAAACGCAGTAACGTACCCTTCGATTCGGTCGCCCCCTCTCATAATTTTTATTTCTATTTTTTTTTTATCTCTGATTGTTTTCAAACAGCATTTATCTTCTTTCTCTTTTCCTGTCTATCTCGAATGAAACAAAAGTTGTTCACATAGCTCAAAGAAGCCGATCAAATGCACGGCTTCCTTACTCGACTGTACTTTCCAGCGTGGTGTGGTGTTCGGGCCACGCTGTGCTGAATTCGCCAGCCCGCCGCCATACCACTGCGTCTCTTGTACGTGTGTGTACATATGCATACAGTGTATATGCACGTACACGTACACATATATATAATAACATATGATACGTGTGAACGATAATTCTTTTCGTCGCGTGAACGACCGAACGTGAGCTCATTGCTTCGATGAGAAGAAAGAAAGAAAGAAAGAAAGAAAGAGAGCGAGTAGTAATAGTAGAAGTGGGAAAGAGGAGAAGGAAAATGAGGATAAAGTTGGTCGGTTAGGAGAGTGCAAGGTAGAGAAGGAGTAGGAGGAATAGTTCGAACTTCTTTCTCCTGACCGTATTATTCCTCTTGAGTCTCCTCCCCTTTCACCGCTTACCTCCCTTCTCACTTCCTTTTTCTTCCTCAATCGTTCGAGAAAAAGAAACAAGCTGTGTTGAGTAAAACGGGACGAAGAAAGAGAGAAAGAGAAAGAAAAAGAAAAAAAAAGAGGGGAAGATGAAATTTGTGCTTCTTTCATCGACTGTACCAACGGCGGCGTGGTTTCTGCACCGCATCGTGTGCATGCGTGCGCGAACCTTCGCCGTCTGGCTGGCCTACCACCATACGCGGCCCCATTCTGTATCTCTCTCTCTCTCTCTCTTTCTCACATACGCGCGCGCATACATGCACATACACATATTCCTCTCTTTCTCTCCCCCCTCTTTTTCTCTGGTGGCGCGTGTATTTATGCTTAGCACCCGTTTCAACGTATATATGTATGTACATACATATGCATGCATGCGTACGTAGGTGTATGTATGTGTACGTGTACCGTACGTAAGTTGGTAAGCGACTGGAGCTACGCTTCACCACACTACCACTACCACCACCATACCACACACCGCCGCCGCGCAGATTCCCTTTGTCCGCGCAAGCTCTGCCGTTTCCCTTTCCCCCTCTCCTTCTTCCCTCCCTTCTCCACATCCCTCTCGAATCGTAGGCCCCTCCTTTACCTCTTTTTACTCCTTCGGCACCTATCTCCCACTCTTTACTTTCGTCTCTCACGCAACACGCATACATATATGAAATATATATGTATATATTTATTCACGTTGAATGTACATATGTGTGTACGTACGTGTTGTGCGTGTGTTTTACGTGTATTCCGTCTCGCCCGTTCAGACTTTGGGTTCACATTTCTCTCTACACAACCACCCTCCTCCCTTTTCGTGCATCTCTTCCTCTTTCCCTCTCTCGAATTTGTAGACCTCTTTACCATCCCCCTCCGTGACAGCAGCCCACGGGCTCGCACGATCGCTGCCGAGTCGGCTCGACGACTACGGTGACGGAACGATGACGATGACGATGACGTCGTTCGTCAGGGTTGGTCTTAATCAGCATATGGGCTCTTAAAACAAATAAAACTAAATCTTTTATATCTATTTCTTCTTATTTTCTAGTAATATGATTTTAATCGATATTGTTACTTTGATTTTCACATAATATAAAGTTTATTGTTAAGACATATATTATATATAAATATATATTTTTTTTTAATAATCTATTTGAGAGAAATATTTTATTAGAAAGACAGGAAGAGAAGTTTTCGCGAAGTAGATATTTTAGAAAGTTCTCTCTTTTTTATTCTTTCTTTTTTATTTGTGGAGATTCCTCGCGCCAAGGTGTTCTCCTTTTTGCTTGCTTTCATCGTCTATTCTTCTTCTTCTTCTTCCTACTTGCATTCTCTCTCTCTCTCTCTCTCCCTCCCTTCCACCTCCTTGCACCCCACGCTAACACTTCCTTCCTTCCTTCCTTCCTTCCTTCCGCCCTTCCGCCCTTCCTTTCATTCTTCTTTTTTGTTCTTCTTGTTTTCCTATCCACGTGGTATCACAGATTTCTCGCATACAAAGATAAAATAGATCAAATCTGATATAACATACAATATTTATTAACATAATCTTACCTCTCTCTTTCATATTATTAAATTCCCCCCTCCCTCTCTATAAATAAATTAATTTTATTTCAAATTTTAAGCAACACATCGATTTAATCGTTTTTACATAAAGTGTTAAAAGGACAGGGAGAGAGAATTAAAAAAATAAAAAAAAAAGGGGGAGAAAGAAAAGTAAAGAAAAGAAAGTAAAGTATGAAGCAAAGAAAGTATGATGAAGAAAAGAACGATGGGGGAAGGGGAAAATAGATCCACGATAGGATTCAAAGAAACGGCGGCGGCGGCGGTAGCGAAACGCGCGCAAAGGCCGTGCACAAAGCGGCTTAAATCGTCTCGAAGAAAAGGGACAGCTCTGAGGAAGAGAGTGCGGTATTAACCAATACCGGAGCGGCTCGCGGTCTCGCGTGGACGGCCAAACAACGACGCCCTCCTCCACCACCTCTCTTCTCCTCAACCTCCTGTTCGCCCCCACTTCCTCCTGACGGTCTACCCTTCTCGAGATTATCCTCGTCCCGCGGCGGAGTTCCGATAGATCGATTCTCTCTGTCGCCTGCATACCTTCGGTTTCAACGTCTACTCGGTCATCCCTTTTCGTTCCTCCCTGCGACCCTCCTCATTCTATCTCACTCAGTCATTCTCTTTCTCCCTCTCCCTCTCTCTCTCTATCCCTCCTTGTTGCTCCAATACCATTAGACTTTCGCCAGGGCCGTATTAAAACGTTCAAGTGCCCCAATCAAGACCCTGATTTTATTTTCTATCTTATAATTCGGGCATAAAAAAATTTACTTTTTTTCTTTTATTACGATATTAGAATTAATTCGTCATAAGCTTTATTAATACTTTAATTTCATATTGCAATTAATACGAGCACGACGAAATAATTCGTCGTATATTAATATAAAAAAAAGAAAACAAGAAAGAAGAAAAATAGAGAAAGTAAGATAAAACCGATGCTGAAATTGAACGAGGTAAAAAAGCTCCTGGAAGAAACATTAAAAGAAAAATAGTATTCCAAGAGAGTGTTTTGCATGCGCTTATTACTACTTTGTAGTCGACTCGTAGCAGAACGTGTACGTATGGTACATACGTACATACATACATTTGTACATACGTACATACATGCATGGAATGATAAAGTAAGGGTAGTCTACGCTGGCAAATACGGCCATTTGTTACGATTAACGTGACGGTCCAGGTGGCTTGCATGTTGTGTGTCGCTAATGAAACATATACCGTCGTCGTCGTCGTCGTCGTCCTCGTCCTCGGTATCGTCGTCGGCAGTAGCGTTACGGGTAGGAAACGAGATGCGAGAGGAGGAAGAGAAGGGGAAGGAAGACATGGGTACTCTAGAGAGAATGTACGGCACTGTCATTGGTCGTGTGCACACACGTGCACGCGTTACATGTCTCTACTACAGTGATGTGTGTGAGAGAGAGAGAAAGAGGGAGATAGATAGATCGAGTCGACCGATGTCGCCGGCGTACGCGTTCACGCGAGTCATAATCCTATCTGCGTCGCTCCTACAGCCGTTAGCGGTTGATCGTCTCCGTCTCGTCGTCGTCGTCACCGTCGTCACCGTCGTCACCGTCACCGTCGTCACCGTCGTTGCCGTCGCCGTCGACGTCGTTGGTGCTCCGTTCTCTCGCGAGGCTTGCATCCGTCTTCGTCCGGCACGTTTCTCCTCCTCCTCCTCCTCCTCTCCCTCCTCCCTGTTATAAGCGACTCGCTGCGTCCTCGTCGAGTTCACGTAGGAGACAGCGGCGTTTCCGTCGAGCGCACCGCCACCCCCTCTCTCTCTCTCTGCGTGCTCCCACCACCCGCGTCGTGTCCCGACGCGCCGCTAGCAGCCCCCGACCCCGCGGCCCCCGCATCGCCGCCCGAGGCGGCGACCGGTCAGGTGCAGCCGGCTCGCTTGCACGGCCGAAGCGTCGATTCACTCGCTCTCTGTCCAGCGACGAGCACGCATCCCCCGCGAGTTTTCGTCGTCGTACGCGCTCGAGCACGGGCCGAGTAGTCCGTCCTTGTTCGTCGCGTCGGCGAATTTCGCGGCGTCCTTTCCTCATCCTCTTCCTCCTCCTCCTCCTTTTCCTCTTCCTCCTCCTCCGCCCTCCACCTACTACTGCACTACTACTACTACTATTGCTATTACGACTCTACGCTACTACTGCCTACTACTGCCTACTACCTACCACCGCACACCACTGTGTTCCTCCTCCTCCTCCTCCTCCTCTCCTCTTCTACCTCCTCGTCCGCCTCCGCCACCTCCGAATGCCGTGCGCCCTCAGCGCAACTGAGCGCCGAATGCCATTTCACTTTCGTTGGGCTTCGCCGCGTAGGAGATCAGGCCCTGCCAGGAATTATCCTTCCGTTCTACGTGCTCGTAACCTCTTCGTACACGATCACGCTCGGCTTTCTCGCGGCGTCGCCTGTAATAACGCCGGCACCACCTCGTTTTCACCTTGTGATTTCTCTTCCTCTCTTCTTCCTTCTCCTTCTCCTCCTCCTCCTCCTCCTCCCTTCCTCCTCCTCTTCCTCTTCCTCTTCCTCTTCCTCCACCGCCACCTCCTCCTCCACCACCTCATCCTTCCTCCTCCTCCTCCCCCTACGTCCTGCCCCCCTCTTTATCCTCTTCCTTCCTATCTTCTTTTTCTTCCTACACTTCCTCGTTTCTTCTTCTTCCTCCCCCTCCTGCCCCTCCCCCTCCTCCTTTTCCTCTTTCTCCTCTTTCTCTTCCTCTTCCTTCTACTTCTAATCCTTCTTTTTCTTCTTCTACTTCTACTTCTACTTCTACTTCTGCTTCTTCTTATTTCCTTGCACGTTTCCCAACCTCCTCCACCTCCTTATCCCCATCCTCCTCTTCCTTCTCGCCGGGGGACCGTCCACCTACGGAGTACCGCAGCCAGGTGAGTGATAAACGATATAACTTCCTTCGCGCTACCACGGAACATACCTATGACTCGTCACGTTTCCCTCTCTGCCCCTTTTCTTCTTCCTTCTCTTTCTTTTTCTATTATCATCCGTTCTTTTTCCATCCTCTTTGAAAAAGAGAGCGAGAAAGAGGAAGTGGGCAGGAGGGGTTGGAGGGTGGGACGCAAAGCGCGAATATTTTGCACGCATATATACTCGTCCACCCGCTCTCCATCAGCCTCCCCTTCCCCCCCTCGTCCCTTCTTTCGGGCTCTTGCCCGCCATTCGCCTTTCGGAGATATTTTTGTGCCTCGAGAATATTTAATGCGTCCCATAGCCAGACTACTTCGCGGCCCCGGTCGTTCGCCTCCTCTCTCGACTTTGCTTCGCAAATCCGTCGCGTTGCCACGATACCCGAGTCAGCCGTGTGTTGGAAGGAACGATTCGTTGGAATTTCGTAGCTGCCGTTAGTTAGTTCGTTCGTTCGTTCGTTTATTTATTCGTTCATTGGTTGGTTGGTTGGTTGGTTGGTTGGTTCATTGGTTCATTGGTTGGTTCATTCGCTCGTTTCCTTTCCTGACATGTTGCATAAGAAACGGCGAAACAATGGAATTTGCATATGTGAACTTATTGCATTTAATTATAACATTAATTATAAATTCGATTGATTTTTTAACAAGTTTTGTCCTTGCGCGTCATTATAGTTTTTATTTATGCATTTCGTATGTTTGCATAAAACGTATGCATGCGCGAACGTATAAAATTGCATACACCACATTTTCGCGTGTTATTTATTTTGTTTTATTCTTCTATTTTAAATCCTATTTTTTATTAAATATTTGTTTTCCTTTTCCATCCGCCGAGATTGTACGGAACGTTCCCCTCCCCCCCCATTGTCTGTAAAATGCGCGGGAAAAATTTTTCTTTTGCCCGCCTTTTTTTTCTTCTTTTCTCTAACTCGCTTCTTTGAACTGTTCGTTTCGATGAACTTTGTATTTTTTTTTTATTACTGCTGTCGGCTAAATGAACGCTGTTTTATATTCGTAACGCAAAGTGGTATGATTTATCTGATAATAATTAATGCATGCTTGAGAAGTAATTAATTAACAAGAAAAAGTATATCAAATATCGTAACCGTGATAAAAAGAGAGACCCTTCAAGAATACTTCCTTCAATGTGCATATGTACATCAATCTCAAAGCTCGTTCATTCGTTCGTTCGTTCTTTCGTTTGTTCGTATTACTTTTGATCTCTTATTTCTCATATCACGTTCTTAAACATTCATCATTTGGCGTATCTTGATCCTTGAATGATAAATAACTAACGAACCCACCCATATCGAAAGTTGTTCTTTCTTTAAAAAAATTCAAACGAAACAATCCTACCCTAAAACTTTCTCATTTGGCACGAAACTCTAAGAAAAATATAAATCACGTAAAACAAAAAAACAAACGATCGAACGAACGGGTTGCATCTATCTTTCTTTATCTCTAACAATCAAAATATAATCCTCCATTACGCGGGCAATTTAAATCTGACATTCAAATCGGCACTTTTTAAGGCGGCAAAAGTTTTTTCTAACTTTCAACATTTCATATCTCAAGCTTACGACGATAGGAGGAGGAGGAGGTGGTACATTCTTCAAACAAACAAACAGAGACGTAGAAATCCTCATGTACACTAACCTTTAGTCTAGAAAAAAGAGCACGTGGTGTGGTGTGGTGTGGTGTGCTGGTACTTGGTTGGTACTGGATACAAGTACTGGTACTGGTAATGGTACTGGTGGCCCAGGGTCGTGCCCCCATTCAGAAAGGAGGTTATGTAGTAAGAAAGAGAAGAGAGTAAGAGTTTATGCTCGTGACGCCCGTTACATTATCAATTCCGTTATGGCGCCGTATTCGTAATAGTGTGGAGACGACCCTACAACCGTCTTCGAGGAATCCCCACTTCTTCCTTTTCTTCCTTCCTTCTCTTTCATGCTCTCCCTCTCTCTCTCTCTCTCTCTTTCTTTTTCCCTATTTCTATCTCTTCCTATCTCTTTCTCTTTCTATTTCTCTGTTCCTCCCTTTCCAACCCCAACTCCCCACCCTTTACCCCCGTTTTCTTTGCTTTCAGTCTCAAGACTCTTTCTCTCGTGTCCATGTATAAAAGCACCTTACACCATTTTGTAGCCCCGTATACGCTATCTTCCTCTCTCTCTTTCTCTTTTTCTCTCGTGGAAAGCATCCCCCACCCCACCTCCCTCCCATTCACTCACCCAACCCAACCACCCACCCCAACCTACCTACTTCCCTACCTCCCTCTTTTTCTTTCTCTTTTTCTCTTTCTGTCTTTCATTCTCAGCGCCCTTCCTCTCTTTCTACTCTCTTTCTCTCTTTTTCTCTCTCACTCACTCACTCACTCACTCTTTTTCTCTTTCTCTTTTTCTTTCTCTTTTTCTCTCTCTCTCTCTGGAAACGTTTCCACGGTCGATCTTTTTGCGGATTTACACCTGTTGGACTTCTTCGATACTCCTCCCTCCCTCCCTCCCATTTCCCCACCTCCTTTTCTTGCTTTCTTTCTTTCTTTCTTTCTTTCTTACTTTATTTTTCCCGCCCATTCTTAGAAGAAATCTTCCTCGTGAACTTGAAATCCTCGATCACGTTCTTTTTTATCTCTTATCTAATATCATTTGGGTTTTTCCTTTTTCTAACTAAACGCGCTGTGATTTTTCCATTAGAATTCATTAATAAAATTCTACAACGTATTTATTTTATTTATATATCATTCTAAAGATTAAGTAATTAAATATAATTTGAATTGAGAATAGATTCGATTGAAATGAAATATCGTGAAAATAATAATAATCTCAAAATTCAAATGAGTTATTAATTTAAATAAAAATATACAGAACACACATTTCATGCGTTTATAATATCATCGGTGCCGTATATTTATCAAGAAACTTGAGGTAACATTATATATTTAACAAATTGAAATAAAAATTATTTACCATAATATTTTTCATTTCTTTTGATCTATAAAATTGTCCGATAAATTGATGTTGATTATTAATCAAAAAATATTAATACAACACACTGTTATATCTAATAAATCGAGAAGAAGAACTTTTCGAGTAAATTTAATTGCAAACGTTTATTGGTTTCTTAAAAAGTTCCCGTATAGACGTAGACGAAAGGGGTAAATAAATAAAAAAAATATATAATCGATAAAGAAATATTCGTAGCATCCGATATAACATTACACTTGTTAAGTCCTATTTAATCAAGTAACATAATTCAAGATAAATAAAATATGGGGGTGTGTTGTATGCGGGGGTGGTTTTGTAACGCCCAATAATAGCATTTAGCCAATTCGATGAAAATGAACTAAACTAAAAATATATATACGAGTAGAGTTAAATTGTTTAGATAGATGTAATACACGTTCTAATATCAGTATAAGAGAATAGTATAATAAAGTTTGAAGTAAAAAAAGGGATTTCTTTCTCTCGTTTCGCGGCAATTAGTAGGGTATAATTGGTCGGGCGATGCCCTTGAACCCTAAGTATTGATTGGTGAGGTTGGATTCTACCGTTGGCTTTCCCTCTTGCCTCCGAACCGATGCCACCACCACCACCACCACCACCACCACCACCATCACCACCAACCACCCCTATGCATCCACCTCCGGAGAGCGAACGACCAACCATCTCCGGCAGGCCTCTCACCCTCAGCTTGCTTACCCTCTTCTCTCTATTTCTCTCTCTCTCACTCACTCACTCACTCACTCACTCGCTACCCTGCACTACCCTCAGCACAACCCTCTTCACCAGCACCCGATCGTCCGTGTTTCTCGCAGCCGACGCCGTCGTCCTTGTCGCAGCGTGCCATTCGACCTTTTTTTTCTTTTTCCTTTCTCCTTTCCTTTCCTTTCCTTTCCTTTCCTTTTCTTTACTCTTTTCTTTTCTTTTCTTTTCTTTCCTATTCTATTCTATTCTACTCTATTCTATTCTATTCTTTTCTATTCTATTCTATTCTATTCTATTCTATTCCATTCTATTCTGTTCTTTTTCTCGCATCTCTCTTCCTTTATCCGAGCCTACCCCTTTTTATTCGTTTAATCGAACACTGAAATGCTGTTTTCCGAATGAGAGGGAGTGAGAAAAGGAAAGGAAGGGATGGGATCTTGTTTTTTATTCTTATTCTTATTCTTTTTGTTATTGTTGTTGTTCTTTTTCTTCCTTACTCTCTTCTATACCTTGTTTGTTGTTAGATGCTAACGGCGATTGTCGACTTTAAGATAAAACGATATTCCGCTTGAACAGTGTATATATATATATATATATATATATATTACTTAGGTGCTTCTGTTTTTCTTTTAGAGATCGATCACCCTTTAAAAGCGAATCGTTTCTTTTTTCCTTCTCTTTATTTTATAATTTTTATTTATATCGGGATTATATATTTTGATCCCGTTGTCCGCGTACTTTTCTATCATCGATTCCATGTTTTATATTTAAATTTTATACATTTATTTTCATTCGCGTTCACGTTTATATATATAATTGTCTATAAATTTGTCGAATCCGTTAAACGACGTAGAAAAACTTAAATTAGGAAAAAGAAGCAAACTAAATTGAAAACGTCATTAAAAAAAGAAAAACCAAAGAAAATGTATTTTAAAATAGACAAAGTTAATAAGCGCGCTCGTGCATCCCCCTCCCCTCCCTCGGTTACAAATATTTCGGAGAGAAAAAATATTAAAGCAAATCCTAAAAAAGTTACATCGTTTTTGGTTTACTTTGAATGATTCATACGGGTGTATATAATAACCGTAAAGGATTTTTTCTTCTCTCTCTCTCTGTCTCTCTTTCTCTCTCTCCCTCTCTCAGTCATGGGGCGAGACGATTTTGCCGTCTCCGGGGCGCTTCGATCGTAATTATTCGTCGATAACGAAATCGTCCTAGCAGCCTCGTCGTCGTCGAGCATGCCCGACGCAGACGTTCGATTACCATGCACCCCACGACCAACATCGACGAAGCCACCACGGCTCGTCGAGCCCCAACGGCGAACGATTCGCGAACGTTTCCCCTAGACGATTTTATTAACGTCTCTCTCTCTCTTAAATAATCTAACTAATCGCTCCTCTCTCGGACAAACAAATACATATCTTCTATGTTTCTTTTTTACTTTTTCCCCTCCCCCATTCGGTATTTCAAATCTAATTACGTTAATAATAGTAAAGGAAAACAAACTCTTATTTAATTAAATATAAATATCAAGAGACTAGATATATATATATACTTTAAATTAATTTAAGATAATAATACATTTCTCTACAGTAAAGAAATACACAAATCTAATAAAGTTTTCCCGTAAATAATTTTAGAACGTAACGTTTCTATCAAAACGTAATCAAATAATTCAACCCAAAAACTAATCGTCCGATCATCAACATTATATATACATATATATATATATCCGTAAATCTAAAGAAAAAACTAACAAGTATCCAAGTGTTAGTCAGTGGCTCTCTCTCTCTCTTTCGCTCTCCGGAGAGAGAATATAGAGTGCCGTGGGTTTGGGGGGTGGTCGATACGGCCCTGGGGCCGCGACAGCCGCGTCGGAGGCCTCCCCATTCTTCCTGCGGGCGTTTTTGCTGGCACTCCCCTCTATATCAGCAGCAGCAGCAGCAGCAGCAACAGAACCACCACCATCACCACCACCATTACTACTCGTCCTACTACTACAAATACAAATATACCTGGTACCCCCAGCATCACAGCAACACAGAACCGTCTCGTTGCCGCTGCTGCTGCTGCCGCCCCCTCGCGACTCAACCGAGCCGATTCGCCGGCGTCCGTCGTTGGCATCCCTCGCGACTCACCCCCTCTCGAGCCAGCCGACGGCAGCAGCCCAACCCACCTCTTACCACCACCCACCCTCCGTTCCCTCCAGCCAGGCCGCCACCACCTCCAAACTTTCCAACTCTACTCGCCGACCAACCCGTCCAACCCCTCTGCCCTTCTACCCCCTCGCCTAAACCAACCCCTTTTGGCTCTCTTCGACCCCACCTAATCGTACCGCCCGCCCTCCCCTCTGTCTTGATTAAAGAACGCGAAGCCACGGAACGTTCCGAATTTCAAGCCTCGCCACCCCTCCCCCCTCCGCCATGCCCCTTCACAACCCTCTCTTCTCCTCTTCCCTCAACGCGTCACCCTCTACCTACCATCCCTTCTTCCTACTCTCTTCGATCATCATCAGAACCTGCCAACGGTTTCCAGACCGACAATCTGACTCCTAGCAGGAACCACGTGGATTTTTCTCTACGAGTAGTTTGCCTACCCAACCCACCCACCCCTTCCACCCCACCTCGAACCCCCTAAAACTCTCATGTCGACCACCTTCCTTTTTCGTCTATCAAAGTCATTCACTCCGTCTTTTTCCTCTTCTTCTTTCTTTTATTTACTTTGCCCCCCTCCTCCCTCCCTCCCTCCCCCGCTCTCCACTCTTCTTTCCACGTGGCTCTTCGTATTTCTTTATTTTATTTTCTCCTCTTCTCTTTCTTTCCTTCTATGTTCTTTTTCTTCTTCTTCTTCTTCTTCTTCTTCTTCTTTCTTTCTTTTTTTTCTTATTCATTCATGTTTATCACCGATGTAGGTATTTTGTTTGCTCGATTTTTTAATAATTTCATTTTATTATTTTCTTGCTCTTACTTATATAATATAGAGGATATTATTACACTGACAATTTTTATTGTTGAATTGATTTGCGTTTGATCGAGTATTTTTTTATTTGTATTTTCCTTTCTTTTTTTCTCTCTCTCTCTCTTTTTCCGTTTTTTCTCTTCCTCTTTTTCTATTTCTTTTTCTTTGTAACCTTAACCTCGATCCACAGTTATATTTTCTCTTTTCCCACGGTTCTCTCTGTACTTTTTCAAGGTTAAGATCAGATAGGAGAGAATTCGTACGACAAGAGATGTATCTTTTTGAAAATCGTTTACTTGATTTTATCGCTAAAAAAGTGATCGTATGAATATAATGAAAATTAGTGATCATAATTCGGGGGTTGGTATTTGTATTTCCATAGATTAACGTTGTACATTTGTATGAAAATTCTTTTTTTTTTGTTTTTCTTTTGTTTCCTTACAAATCAAATCAGATTCAATCGGATCAGATTAGATCAGATTATTATTTGAATTTGAGGGTTGAAATTGTCGATGAAATATTATTTGTATGTTACGTTTTTGTTTGCAGTCGCTTTTGAAAACGGCCGACCAATTGAAAATCAAGGGCCTCTGTGAAGTACCTGAAAGTAAGGACGGGCCACCATCAGTGAGTTTAAGCTCACCACCGAGAGAACCTGGTTCACAAAGATTCAACTTTACCAGGTTGAAGAGACCTTATCCAAGGTACAAGAGAACGAGGACATCATTTGAGCCTCGTGCCACTGATTCTAGGCATTACGATAGATATAAAGAGGAAGAGGACAGTGATAGTTACCATCGCAAAAATAAAGAGGTAAGTTAGAAACAAAAGTAATCCGATGATCCAAAAGAATTCATAAAAATATATACTAACATTATCATTAATATCCACCGATAACAATTAATTATTCAATTAATTATTTAATGTTTGAATCATGTCCAGATATTAAACCTGATGATTACATTCAAAAAGGTTTACAACATCCGTTTAAAAATAAGAAATCAAAGTCACGTTGAGAGAGAGAGAGAGATCGCTGATTGATGATTTAATTCAAGATTTTATTAGCGTATTCCGTTTTAAAATGAGACGTCAAAGTAATTCAGACTAAATATCTGATCATGTTCAAACATTCCTAATGATAGTGTTTCATTGAGATCTGATATTAACGTGACGTCAAAGTGAATCGGCAAAAATGTTTGAATCGGGTTTAAGAAGACATCGTAATAATAAATTAAATACAATCTATAATAATGACGTTGGTAAATTTTGCAGAATCGCAGAGACTGGCAGGTAGAAGATGAAGAGTGCACGGAGGTGGCAGCGGCAGCAGCAGTAGTTCTGGAAAGCTGCCAACGTAACAGTAACAATAGCACCAACAACGCTAACGGTACAAACAACAACAACAATAACGGTAAGCCAATCAGCTGAGTTCTGCGCCCCACACCTGAACCTTTGGATTTCTCGAAAAGGTCCCTTCTCTTTTCTAGACCTACGAAAACACGCGCCGCGTGCGTTTGTGCGTTCCTGTCGGAACCGACTGATTTCGCTCAAAGAGAAAGTGCAAAAGAAATAAAGACAAATAAAGAAATAAAAAAGAAAGAGAGAGAAAGAAAGGTGGATGATGATAATAATAAACATCAATCGAAGTCGGTACGATAAATAAATCCCTAATGATTTAAGGATATGGGGGACTAAAAACGATGATAATATACCATCGTTCGATGTTGTTTCCGTGATCGAAGCATATCAAATCGCATCAAGCAATTGGATCACGTTCGGAACTTCGAGGGTTACAGGTGTGGGGCGGATTACCAGTTTTAGGGCCGGTGGGGACAGACCCTTTTCACTCGGAATAAAAAGGTGACATGTTCTGTCACACAGGGCTAGGTCATTACGGTCATCACCCAGATCCTGAGGTAGATCTGCCTCCAGAAACACAGCCCACACCACCTAGCGCTACTTTGGTCGGTACCACCATCACTCATTTGCGAGACTCTGATCATCATTCGACTGGTAAGAATACTCACTTACGTTACAAGCTATATACAAGGATTTTCTTCAATTCCTTAATATTATTACATCACACCTTTTTTTTTCTTTATATAATATTACGAAAATATTAAATAAAAGATATGACGACAATGCGCAACAAGGGGGTGGAAGAACTGGTTGATCTGAACAAAAAAAAAAAAGCAGGATAAAAGACTAGTCGGTCATTAGGCTAAAAGGGAGTCAAAGTAATTGGTCTAATCGTGCTTAACTGACCGGGATTAGATTTGCGTTGCTCTATTCGTAACGGCCCACGCAGCCTCGTTTATAATGATGCTTGCATCTAGATTTACCTTTTTAACGATCTTCTCGTTTGCGAACCTAATACTTGTACATCTCTCTCTCTTTCTCTCTCTACCCCCCCGCCCCGCCCCGAATAAATAATTTTCTATTCAAAAAAAGTTATATACATTGTTTTATATTTGATTACACTTTTTCCAATGGGGTTTTTTTTTCTTTTTGTCCTTTTTCTACTCACAATCAGAGATACAAAATTGCGATACAGTGAAGATCAAGTTCGAAACCCTGCACACGATGGATTCTTCGGACACGATCGATATCGACAGTCACATGTCGGACAGAGCTAGTGTAAGCTCAAAAAATGCTGCGGACAGCGATAATATGATGATGATAACGCCTGAACTTCTCGGACTCATGCCCTCTGGCAGTTCGATTCATTCGGACTCGGGTGAAAATAATTCGAGAGGTCATTCTGGACAGTCGAGTTCACATCATCATGGTAATAAATCTTGGACACAGGAGGACATGGATGCTGCGTTGGAAGCATTAAGAAATCACGATATGAGTCTTACGAAAGCATCTGGTAAATATACAAAAATTCACATACACACACACATTTTAGATTAAAAATCTTTTCAATGTAATTTATTTGATTTCGTTTTTTTCCAGCTGCATTTGGAATCCCATCAACGACGCTCTGGCAAAGAGCTCATCGTTTAGGAATCGACACGCCAAAAAAGGACGGACCTACGAAATCCTGGAGCGATGAGAGTTTGAATAATGCATTGGAGGCACTAAGAACAGGAACGATCTCAGCTAACAAGGCATCGAAAGCTTTTGGTATACCTTCCAGTACACTTTACAAAATAGCAAGAAGAGAGGGTATTAGATTAGCTGCACCCTTTAACGCGAGCCCAACTACCTGGACACCTGCCGATTTGGATCGTGCATTAGAAGCAATAAGATCTGGTCAAACCTCTGTTCAGAGAGCTTCCACGGAATTTGGTATTCCTACGGGAACTCTCTATGGTAGGTGTAAGAGAGAAGGGATTGAACTCAGTAGAAGTAATCCCACACCTTGGAGCGAGGATGCTATGACCGAAGCTCTAGAAGCTGTCAGGTAAATATTTCTTCTTTTTTATTATTGCTAAATATAACATGAATATCGAGAGTCTTATTGTAGTTAAAGCTCCTGTCGTTTTATAAGCTAAGCTTATACTTATATTTGAGAATAAAAAAATAATATCTAGACCTTCTCCAAAAGCAAAGTCTCCACAAAAGCAGTAATTGATTTTTCAAATTGTCTAAAAGCTTTTGATCGCTGTTTCAAGATTTTGGATCCACCTTAGACTATTTCATATTTTTTTGAATTTACATCAATTATTATATGTATATTTATGCATTTATATATTTATTTTGCAGGCTAGGTCACATGAGCATCAATCAAGCAGCTATTCATTACAATTTACCATATTCCTCCTTGTACGGACGTTTTAAAAGAGGCAAATACGAGGAACCGGTAGTCGGTGATTTGTCACAGGACGGTACCAACTCACATTTTCATCAAAGTCCTACGCAGAATCACTCATCTACGATTCCCGATCAAATGTCTTATCAGGGTAGCTGAAATTTACCCTTGTATTAGATCGTTAAGTTATAGTGAATAGTTAACTTCGGTTATCTATATCTATATGTATGAAGAGGAAGGTGACAAAATACAGAGAATGATAAGAGAAGAAGAAAAACTAAAAGAAGACGAATGGGAAGAAGAGGAGAAAGAAGAAAACAAAAAAGAAAAATGGTGGAGGGGTTCAAGGGGGTTCGAAAGGGAGACTGAATTGAAGAAGAAGTAAACCCGATTCGAAGACTAACGATATTTTAAATAAAAATCGTTCATTGTGAAGAGAATCACGAAACATGAAGCAGATACTGCAGTATTAAGAACACGATCGCGCCGTTTTAATTAAAAAACGGATAATTATTGTATATTGTATGATTTCTTTTCTGTCATATCGGAAAATATAAATTAATCATTATTTATAAGCGATATTTATAGAAAAACAAAATAAAACAAAAAAAATGATACAAAAAAAAAATGAAATAATACTATAAAACACGGAGAATTTAAAATGAGAGAAAAAAAAAAAAAAGAAAAAGATTGACAAGAACAAAATGCAGTGTACAGTTTGGGCAAATAAAAATTCCGGTAAAAATCCTTTTTAGCTGTGTAAGAAAAAACAAACCACACAACACAAGATGCGACTTTTTATTAGGCCTATATCGGAGATATAGATATATAAATATTTCATGAGGATAAAAAATGTCGTTCGTTTCTATTGTGAAGAAAACAAAAAAAATAAAATAAAATAGTCATTATCACACAAACACACGTATACACAAAGGACACACATGTACATCTACGTATGTTTGTTATTTAATATTCGTATATTATATATATATATATGTATATATATATATACGATATATATATATATATATATATGTATATATATATACGAATTATTTTTATTTATAATTTTGATATTATACGTACTCGTAGAAACAATTTACAAATTTATTTTATTCGATCAAATTGACGCGCGAAAAATTTGTACATGCGTTTGATTTAAACTTAATATTATATAGGTAAAGAGAAGGAAAATGTGTGTGTGTGTGTGTGTGTGTATATATATATATATTTATATATACACATATGTATAAATATTATTTAGTAATATTCGCAAGAAATTCCACTATTATGTGTAATGTCTCAAGAAAGCAAAAAAGAAAAAGAAAAAAAATACTATTTATATTATTGTGCAATTCTTGAATAAGAAATCTTTGAGGTATGCGCGTTGAAACGTAATTTTTTTCTTTTTTTTTGTGTATGCAAGATGATTGAATAATCGATAGCGAGGCACACACGTACGCGTATTTCTTTCTTTTTTTTTTTTTTTTTTTGACACAAATAATCATGATCCATCTGATTATTTTTCTATTCGTTCTTATTTTTTTCTCACGTACAATTTCATGAATTTTTACACGGCCAAAGGTGAAGGCAGGAGACAAATGGTGGAGAGCTATAATACTTTCGAATGTATTTGCAACTTGTAGTACATCTTTTTTTTATCTTTTTCTTTTTCAAGAAAAATTTCTCTCCTATTTTGTTGAATATTTTTAATTTCCTTTTTTTATTCTATTCTATTCTATTCTATTTTATTCTATTCTATTCTATTCTATTCTATTTTTTATTTTATTTTATTTTTTAATTATTATTAATCAATCTTCTCCTTCAGCTCGACTGCCACAAATGTATTGCATATGTTATATGTTATATAATTTATCAAGCTCTCACCACACACTATTATATTATACATAAATATACATATATAAATATATATACTACTTATGAATATATGTACAGTTTATATATTTTAAATTAAAAACTATCGCAATCAGAGAAGAATGTTTTCTCCCCATTCATTGTGACGACACACAACACACACAAACCGTTATTTAAATAAAATAATTAAATAAGAGAGTAAATACGAGAATTTAATAGAAAGTTCGATTTAAAAAATTCGACGCGTATGCAAATTCAAAAAATCCCGCATCGCGCTGCACATGCGCAGTACCCTTTCCAATTTTGATCAAAGTTCAGATAAAATCCGAACGAGATAATCGCTTTTTGGAACTAAACGAATAATTATCTCGATAAAAATTATATCGATTATTTTAAATTATTGTCGAACAATATTGAACTAACGCGAAATCGATAAAAATCGAAATAAATGTTATCAATAATATTTAAATACGTCGACGTTATATAAAAGTTTAAATTAACCTCAACTGTCAGTAATCGATGCGCGTGAACTGTCAAAATTAATCATTTTTTATTAATAATAATATAATTCCAATTGTGTTCATATGGCTGCCGAAGCGCAATGCATATTCTGTAAAATAATTAGAAATGAAAGTCCGAGTGAAAAGATCTATGAGGTAAGTAAAATTTAATTTGTTAAAAAACACAAAAGAAAACTAAAGTAAATTTTGTTCTATTATTTAATTTTGACGTTTGACATCTACCACCACTACTCCTAATTTCTATTGTTGTAATGCACGTTAAATATTGAAATGACATTAACAAATAATACTACGAGGCGTTAACGATATGCATAAAATCATTTCTAGGATGAGAACGTAACAGTTATTAAAGATATCAATCCAGCATCTACCCATCATTACTTAATACTGCCAAATAAACACATACGCAATGCCAAAGAATTAAAACGTGAACACGACGAGCTTTGTAAGCGAAAAGAAAAGTTTTAATAATTTTTTTTCGATACTTTCTGTTTACTGTTTGAGGAAGAAAAATATTTGTCATGATTTTTATATTTTTCTTTTATAGATGATAAAATGATTGCAACCGTTGAAATAATAGCAGAACAACAAGGACTCGATATTGAATCTACCAGGACTGGTTTTCATTGGCCGCCGTTTAACACTGTACATCATCTTCATTTACATGTTATATCTCCCATCGAAAATTTGTCTTTTATTAAACGAGCAATGTTTAATCCTAACACTCCATGGTTCGTTAGCGTAAGTATTAATGATAAATTATCATATTTATTAAAATTATAATACAATTATTTAATCGATGTATACTCTCTTTTGTCTTTCTTATTGCAGACGGACTACGTGAAATCGCATTTACTAAAACAATGATACGTGATATGTAGTTTAATTATTATTGAAATTTTATAAAAATTTATATCTCTGTTATTAATATATATATATATATTAATCATTTTAATTTGATTGCATAATGATGTAAGCAAACAAACTTATTCATTTTATATTAAAACAATTAGTATTTTGTATAGATTGTAATTTTAATCTATAAGTTTTGTATATTTTCCTTGATTAAATATACGTTGCCATTCTCTTCCATTGGGATAAATATAATTTAAAATGCTTTCATTTTTGAGCTTAGTCGAATAACCTGGAGTATTAGGCGGTATGTAACAAGCATTCTTAATCTTTACTGGATCTTCAAAATGTTCGTGTTGTTGATCTACATATTCTATAACACGATCTACCATCGTTCCACTAAGAGATATGAAATCCCACATTTGAAGATGCTGAACCATTTCGCATAAGCCTATACCTCCAGCATGTGGACATACAGGTACTAAAAAGATAAATTTAATAGTATATTTATTTTTAAGTTAAATATCAAAAATAATAAAAATATAAAAATAAAAAATAATATAATTACTCCCAGTTTTTTTAGCCATAAGATAGACGGCTAATATCTCATTGATTCCGCCTATTCTAGCAGAATCTATTTGACAAAATTGAATAGCTTTTGACTGTAATAGTTGTTTAAACATAACACGATTCGCGCACATCTCACCAGTTGCAACAGCTATACCAACAGATTTCAATTCGTTAGCAATCTTGGCATGACCTAAAATGTCATCTGGTGAAGTGGGCTCTTCAATCCAAACTGGTTTAAATTCCTTCAATTGTTTCATCCATTCTATCGCTTCGTCGACGTCCCAAATCTGATTAGCATCCAACATCAATTTATTTTCATATCCAATTATTTCGCGTATCAAGCGACATCGGTTAACATCATCTTTTATATTTTGACCGACTTTAGCTTTGAAAGAAGTAAATCCTAAATCTAAAAACTTTTTACAAAGTTCTTGAACTTTTTCATCGCTGTAACCCAACCATCCTATTTGCGTTGTATAAGCGGGATATCCATTTTTGATTAAAAACTTCTCGCGTTTCATTTTATCCATTTCGTTATTTCTTAACATTTGTATTGCCTCTTCCTTTGTAATAACGTCGGTACTGTAAATAAAATACATTTCTTATATCTTCATTGTATGATCTTATTCGAAATGAACTTTTAAATTTTCTGTATAAAATGCTAACATGTATCGAAAATCGATAGTAGAAACTAATTGTTCTGGCGTTAGATCTACGAGAAGTTTCCAAACGGGTTTTTTTTCAATGCGAGCCCACATATCCCACAAAGCGTTTACTATAGCAGCTGTTGCTAGATGAATTACACCTTTCTCCGGACCAATCTGAAATCAAAATTGACATATAAATGTTACGTATTTTTTTTTTTTTTTTATAAATCTATGTAATTATTAACATATACCCATCTTAGCTGTGATTCACTAGTCAATTTACGCCAGAACGATGCGAAATCTTTAAAAATATTTAAAACTTGTTGTCCTTTTAACAAATTAGACAGAGATTCGCACGCCTTGACGACTAAAATTAAATAAATCATTCATTTTCACTGGAATAATTTTGATAATAAGCTTAAGCAAATAAAAATCTTCTTCGTTTTACCTATTTCAGTTCCTCTACCCAAAGTAAATGTTAATCCATATCCACGAATATCCGTATTAGTTATTAAAATCACATACGCGCATGAATAATCGGGGTCTGTATGCTACAAATAAAAAAAGCAATGTCTTTATAAACCCAATCAAATTTTTGTATATACTTTTTAATTATATTTTTAAGATGTTAACATAATATTTTATTTACTAACCATTGCATCGCTACCATCTGCCTTTAAGGATGTAGGAAATCTAATATCCTTAACTTCAACATCGACTATACTAATATTCATGATATACTTGCCAAAATAAATCCAATGATAGAAGCAAACTGTATTTAATATATGCAGTCTGTATAACGATACTAAATTGAAACTTAAGAAATAATACGTATTTATCTGTTTCTTGCGTAAAAATTTGCATAGATAAGTATTATCAGTTATTTACATAATAATAATTAAGTATCAACATCAAGTAAATTTTGTACGTAATACGAAGTAGATAAAGCAAATTGATACTTCGAAATTTCATGCTTTTGTTCTTATTAAAGTAAAAGATATATTAATATCTTTTATATTCTTTTTATATAGCCTGTAAAGATATATCTTATTAAATAAAAATAAACAACTATATATTGTTCGTAATACATCGTATATATACGTACATGTATATTTTTCATCGATATTTATAATTAACTGTTTTAGTCCCGGGAATCTTTTTTAAAAATTGTATCAACTAATGCCAAGCGGGACGACAAAATATCAATTTCACATTGCGTTTCATTAAGGTAGCAATTTTGACAATGAATCTGAATAGCATGATCACACTGCTTGGGACTTAAATGATTAATATTAAGATTTCCACAGAACATGTCTTAGATAAGTATTATTAACGAAAGATGTATAGAAAGTATTATATTACATGAATTATATTATATTTAAATTGTATTTATAAGCAAACGTGTAATAATTGATATTTTTGTTTAGTTAATTAAATTAATAATAACGACAGCTGATGCAGCTGAGTATATAGTTATATACTATATTCTAGCTTTCTTTAATAATATATTTTGAGCTATAATACAAAGTACGAATGATATACTTGATAGACTATACTTTGATGAAATAATACAATTAAAATCTCTTTTACGGTTGATTTTTAGTCACTTCGGTAGGTGCGGCTTTTGTAGCCGGAGTAGGAGGTATGGTCTCCGGTTTGCTTTCCGGTTTTTGATCAGATTCATCTCTTGATTTATTCCATTCCTGTAAACCTTGTGGCAATGTTGTATCTTCTTCAAAGGAACCAGTACCTTCGACGAATTCTTCGTACGTTGATTTTTCTTTGAAAGGTCTAGGTCCGATTAATGCAATCATATCATCTCTATTTAAAATTTCTTGTTTCAAAAGATGCTCAGCTACCTACAAATTTATTCAAAATGATTCAAACCATTCTGACCAAGACGGATATCGTTAAAATTAATTGTAGCATTAATGTATACCTTAATTACATCTTCCTTATGCTTTGTAAGAATACTATGTGTGTGTTTATGAGCTCTATCAATTAACTGGCGGACTTCATCGTCTATTAGTTGTGCGGTATTCTCGGAATAAGGTTTGTCGACAGCAAATTCACCTGGTTGTGGTCTTTGAAAGCTAACGTTTCCTACTTTTTCGTTCATACCAAACTGCACGATCTGAGCGTATGCACTTTCTGTTATCTATTGAAATAATTATTATTATTATAAATAAATTATTCATTATTTGAAATAACAAATTATTATCAATTATCTTTATGATACCTTTTGTAAATCATCACTAGCACCCGTTGTTATGCGATTAAAAAATATTTCTTCTGATACTCTACCTCCAAGCATTGTACACATTCGATCAAACAATTGTTCTTTCGAGTAAAGATATTGTTCACGTGGTAAGTATTGAGCATAACCTAATCCTTTTCCTCTTGGTATAATAGATACCTAAAAGATATCAAATATATTTATTAAGGTAATTGAGAATAAGTAATTAGCTTTTATAAATTGTACAAAAGTACCTTCAAAATTGGATCTGCGTATTCCAAGAACCAACCTGTTACGGCATGACCAGCTTCGTGATATGCAACTGTTCTCTTTTCTTCTGGTTGTAAAACCTGTGTTTTCTTTTCCATACCAGCTATTACTCTTTCTATGGCTTGTTCAAAATGTTTTAGTAAAATATTATCGTTCAAATCTCTGGCTGCTATGAGAGCTGCTTCGTTACAAACGTTAGCGATATCAGCTCCTGAGAAATAACAACAAATAATTATGTTATATTATTATTTATATGAAATTTTATAATATATATATGTGTGTACATATTTTTTTATTTTTTATTTATATTTATATATATATACCAGTAAAACCAGGTGTCAAGGATGCCATTTTTCTAGCTAAATCATTTTTATCTAAAAGTGTTTTTAAACAGGCCAAATGGACCTTAAATATAGAAGCACGTCCTTTGATATCCGGTGCAGGAACATAAATTTGTCTATCGAATCTACCAGGTCTTAAAAGTGCCTTATCCAAAATATCCACTCGATTAGTTGCAGCTAAAACGACCACGTTAGTTGTTGTGTTAAATCCTGAAAGGGAGAGAAAAAAACAAGAAATGCGTTAATAAAAAATCTAATATTATTATTTATTTCAATAAAAATTATAGAGGTTTTCTTTTTACCATCCATTTCCACCAAAAGTTGATTAAGTGTGTTTTCTTGTTCTGAATGTCCGCCAAAATTACGACTGCCTCTTTTCCTTCCTACCGCATCAATTTCATCGATAAACAAAATACAAGGCGCGTGCTTTCTTGCCATAGAAAACATATCTCTTACTCTGGAAGGTCCAACGCCAACAAACATTTCTAAAAATTCTGAACCTGATACAGATATAAATGGAACATCTGCTTCACCAGCAGTTGCTTTAGCAAGCAATGTTTTTCCTGTTCCAGGAGGACCTATAATAATCGTCAGTTTATTACATGTTCTATTTGAATTGTATCTATTATTTGTGTTATTAATTAAACAGTCGAATACCTGTCAACATAGCTCCTTTAGGGATCTTTGCTCCAAGATCTATATACTGTTTAGGATTTTTCAAAAAATTTACAAATTCCATAATTTCGATTTTTGCTTCTTCGCATCCAGCCACATCTCTGTATTTAAATTACGCATAGATAAAATCTAATTTGTTATTGTAGATTAGCACATGATCAGAATTTAATATAGCTTACTTAAATCGAACATGAATATCTTTGGAATTAATTAATTTAGCAGTTGATTCCATCACACCACCAAATAATCCTTTTCTACGACCACCTTTTCCACTTATCGCTTCCATTGAACGTCGAAACATGAGCAAAGCTACACCTATAAAATCATATAATATAATTAATTAATATTAATCGTTTAATGAGATTAACTTTATAAATGAGCAATAAGTAATAGTAACAAGTACCAAGGAAACATAGTTGTAATATATGTGTCAGTAGAGTCGATAGTTCTACCTCGGATTTATATATAATTGGAACATCATGTCCAGGTTCTATATTTAATTCTATTTGAATATTTTCTAAATTTCTTTCAAATGTTTCAGTGCTCCCAATGTTGAACCATAGTGTATTCTAGAAATAACATAGTTAACTTACTGCTATTATATCACCAAATTAATATGATAATTGATAAGATTAAATATTAAAACACTTACACATCCATCTACGGTATGACCAGGAATCAATTTGACTCGAACAAATTTTTTATTTATAACTTCCAATTGATCTACCATTCCTTTACTCAAGTAACTGAAATAAAAATCGAGAAATAAAATGAAACATAAAAACGAAGAAGAAGAAATCGCATAAGTCAAAATATTACTTACTTGTTTACAAATTCTCTCCATGTTGTTTGTCGTGAATATATATCGTCGGAGAATGCATAGAACAATGCACTTATAGTCGCTACAAAAATTAATCCTCCCCATACGTATTTATCATTATTGCCAAACGAGTTCCCTCCTTTTTTTTGCTGCCAGTTTTCGCCAAAAATTTTTTCCGTCCAATTAATCTCATTATTTTTAGGACTGGACGATGATTGTTTACTCGATTGAGTATCTTTACTCGATGTACTCTCCGATGTTTTCTTTTCTTCTTCATTAATTTTAGTTTGTTTCGCACCACCTTTACATAAATATTAAGTTTATCCACTTTAATTATTAACTCCTTACACTAAAACAATGTACAAGATTCATAATACGCTTTACAGTTCACAATATGAGAAACATGAATTATACTCATGACAAGATCTACGGATACAACGTAAGAAGAAGAAGTCTTGTTTGCAAATATGATACGCAGTTCCATGCATTAAATTATAGCTCAAAGGGTTAAGATTATTATTAATACTATTGTTTCATTGACATCGTTATTAATAGAGGATAAATAAAAATTAAATGTATTTTTAAAAATATTGGTTACCTCGTTTAAAAAATTTTTCAAATCCTTTGGGATGTTGCTTGCACAACAATTTCCATTGCTGTTGCAATTCTTCAATCACAGGCATTGTGTAACATCTTTTTAGAATTGATAAATGTCTTTTCAACTGGAAAAATATATAATTTGATACGCATAACATATTTATGCATTTATCTTACATTTTATTTAACATTTAAATAAAAATAAGGTGTATACAAATATGTATATATAAAAAAGCAGAATATAATTTTTTTTCAATGAAAAAATACAAGATTGGAAAAGTGACAATTGTATCCATAAAAAATAATTTTTATATAAACAAATAAAATATAATAAATTAATCGAAAATGATTTATACGTTCATTGAAATATTGAATGTTGTAAGTAATAATGTTGGTTATATCATAAATAAATTGTAGGTTATGTATTATTAAAAACATACCTGAAATGTATCAAAGTGTCCTTTTTGAGCAGATACAAATAAAATTTTTTCTAATCTTCTTGCACACAATAACAATTGGTTAGCCATAATTAATATATATTAGATTAATTATTATTTCGCAAAATGATGAAATAATCTTTTCCCGAGGTAACTAATGTCGATGAACAGTACAGTACCGGCAGCAAGCTACCTTTTCAAGATACTGCACATGAAATACTGATTTACTAAATATGTGTGTGTATGATGTGTATATGGTACGGTTAAAACTAGATCTAGTAAGATCTCAAATATAAAATTTTAAATAAATTATTTGATTTCATAATATTTTCATTTTCTTTCAAAAATATGTAAGTATATATTTATATATAATCGATACGATTCAATTAAACTTTTCGATCCTTAATCAATTATTTTTTTTATTTCATTCATTTTTGTAACCTAAAAATTCGAATTATTTTATTACTATTATTTTTTAAAAAAAGTAAATTAAAATGAAATTTGTTATCAGAAATTTGTCATCTTCGTTAATATTATTGATTGTAAGATTTAAGTATAAATACAATAATTGTGTAAAAAGAAAATTCATTTTTTGAATGGTGAGGTAATGTATACTTACTGTTTTAAATTAAATTTGTAATTTGGATCATTTGAGATTGATGAAAATTTGTTATAATTATTTTTTGCAATGACAAAATAGTACGAGTTAATTTAACATATTTTGTGTGAGGAATAAAATGTTAGAGAGAAAATTGACAATGTTATTTTGATTAAATGTATGTATGTGTGGGTATGTAATTGTTTTGTTATTAAATAGTTTTAATGATTTTGTTTGTTTTCTTTTGTTAAAGATCCATGTATTATTATTTGCAGAATTTCGTATTTTCTTTCTACAAGGAGTTTAAAAATGCCACGTGATATACGATCTTACTTTACGAGCACTACTGTTAAGAAATCAAAGGATCAGTCAACAGATAAATCAGCTGATAAAACAGTTAAAACTACAGTTAAAACTAAAAAAAGAGCAATAATATCGTCTGACGAAGAGGAGACAAAATCATCCTCTGTGGTAAAGCGTACCAAGTATACAAAAAAATTTAACAAGCATCATCTTTTATCAGACTCTGATGATGAGGTTCAAATATCGTCGACTGTTAATAGTAAAAAAGTAGAACCAGCTAATAATACCAAACAAGAATCACATGTCAAAGATGAATTGAAAAGCACTATTTCACCAATAGAAATGTTTAGTAAAGGGTCGGTGAGGCGAGAAACCATACCGAAAAAAATAAAGAAGATGAAGGAAAAGGAAGATGACAAGATGTTAAACTTATTACCTAAGTTAAACACGAAGAAATTAGAAAAAGAATATTTACAAAATGTCAAAGAAGAAGACAACGAGAAAGACAGAACAAATAATACGATAGATGATCCAACAGAAAAGAAAACTAATAGAACTTCAAATGAAAAAAAGAAGAATAGTGTATCCATCGATGATGAAATATCTTATAGAAAAAAAGATACAAAACAAGAAGATAAATCTTCTGGTAGTAAAGAATTGTCTTTAACTAATGAAGAGAATAACGTTGATACAAAAATGAAAAATTTTCCTAAGAAAGCATCTAAACGTCCTAAAGCTATTTCCACGATAGAAATAGAATCTAAAAGAGCGAAAAACGAGAATGCACCTACCAATAGTTCAACATTAGACGAATACGAAGAAAGAATTCAAATGAAAAAACAAAGTTCAATGCTATATCAGAAATATCTTAATAGGGGTGGAGCGAGAAATCCTGGTTCTAAGGAAATTCCGCAGGGAGCAGAATATTGCTTAGCAGGCTTAAGTTTTGTAATAACAGGAGTTTTGGATTCGTTAGAAGATGAAGAAGCTAAAGAATTAATAATAAAATATGGTGGTCGTATTTTGCATCAAGTATCGAGAAATACGGATTATCTCGTAGTAGGTGAAGAATATGGACCTGCGAAAATGGCTAAGGCCAATGAGTTAAAAATCAAAAAAATATCTGAAGATGATTTGTTAGAATTGATACGAGTAAGACCTAAAGGAAAAGCTGAAGATATCAAAAAATCTCGTTCAAAATCTAAGGAAAATTCAATATCAAAGATAGAACATCATGAAATACCAAAACTGCAAAAAAGTGTTAAAGAAACAGTAGAACCTGTAAAAGAAACAGTAGAACCTGTAAAAGAAACAGTAGAATCTGTAAAAAAAACAGTGGAACCTGTAAAAGAAACTGTAGAACCTTTGAAATCTTTGGAAACAAAATTAGATTCTAAAGATATAGCAAATGATGTTGTAATAACAAAAGGTTGCGAAGCATTAGTTGACAAATACAGACCGAAAAGTACAAAACAAGTATTAGGGCAACAAGGAGATAAGAGTTGTGTGAAAAAATTGCATTATTGGTTATCAAATTGGCATAAAAATCGAAACAAGAAACATGCAAGACCTAGTCCCTGGGCAAAAAATGATGATGGAGCATATTTTAAAGCTACTCTGTTATCAGGACCACCTGGTATTGGTAAAACTACTAGTGCTCAAGTAGTATGTAATGAATTAGGTTTCGATCTATTAGAATTTAATGCTTCAGATACAAGAAGTAAGAAACTTTTAAAGGAAAGAGTTTCCGAAATTCTATCTAATAAAACAATAAAAAATTTCTTTACGGGAGAAAATAATAGTAAACATGTATTGTTAATGGACGAGGTTGATGGTATGGCTGGTAACGAAGATCGTGGAGGTTTGCAAGAATTGGTTAGCTTAATCAAATCTACGGATGTACCAATAATTTGTATTTGCAATGATCGTACTAATCCCAAAATGAAAACTCTCTCCAATTATACATTTGATCTTAAATTTCCAAAACCGAGATTAGAGCAAATCAGGGCAGCAATGAAATCGATATGTTTCAAAGAAAATATCAAAATATCTACTGAAAGACTCGATCAATTAATTGAATCAACTAATCACGATATTCGTCAAGTGATCAATCATTTGTCATTATTAATTGATAAATTTGAAAATGTTAAAAAGACAGAGTATAAACCGAACAAGGACTTAAAATTAGGGCCTTGGGAAGTAGTTAAAAAGGTTTTTAACGTCGAGGAACAGAAAAATATGAATATTAATGACAAAAGTGATCTCTTCTTTCATGATTACAATATAGCACCATTGTTCGTACAAGAAAATTATCTTTCAGTAATGCCTGCAGCTCCAAAAACTGAATTATTAGAGAGAGTCGCGCAAGCTGCAGAGAGTATAGCATTAGGAGATGGCATAGAAAAAGCAATTCGAAGTAACAATGCATGGTCCCTTCTACCAATTCAAGCATGTTTTTCTTCTGTTATTCCTGGTAGTATGATGTCCGGACATATACAAAATCAAATTAATTTTCCAGCTTGGCTTGGATGTAATTCAAGAAGAAATAAATTTGATAGATTATTACAAGAGATAACTGTACACACACGTTTAACTACAGGTGTTAGTAAGGAAGCAGTCAATTTGGATTACTTAAATCATATAAAAGATGCCATTGTTAGACCTTTAGTCAATAACGGTACTGAAGGAGTAGACGAAGCAGTTAATGTTATGACACAATATCATTTGTTAAGAGAGGATTTAGATTCCTTGAATGAAGTTTCTATGTGGCCAGGGCAAAAAAATTTATTTCAAGCAGTAGAGAGTAAGGTATTAGCAGCATTTACTAGAACGTATAACAAAAACTCTCCTGGGCTACCTTATTCTATTACTACCAGTAAGACAAAGAAATCTGCAATGACTTCGCAAGAAGATTTAGAATCTATAGAAGCTGTAGAAGATGATATAAATTCAGACGAAGAGGAAGACAACATCAATTTAGATAAAATGATAAAAGCCAAAAAGCCAACGGTAAAAAACAAAAAAGAAACGGAAGAAAAAAGTAGTAAAAAACCTACCGTCAAACGTGGAAAAGGGAATAATAAGAAAAGTAATATTTAATAAGGAAATATATATGTTTTGTCCTGCTATTGTCAATTGTTATTAAGTTCTACATATACTTGCCTTGTATGATTTATAAAAATAAATCTTTCTACATGTATGATAAAATATCGTATAATATTATTTCTAATTAAGTTCAATCATTTTATACTTATTTTTTTTTAAGAAATAATATGGATATTTTTCTTATTTTATAAAATATTATTAAAATGAATACTTTATTGATTATACAAAATTATATTGGAAATGTATCTCTTTCCAATTGTGAATACTTTGATCATATTTGTATATCTCTTACAGCGATAACAATCAATATTTGGATTTATTTATTATTAATTCTTGTCTCTCATTAATGTAAAAAACTACATAGGTATTTTGTTTCGTTATATATATATGTATTATATAATAAGAGAAAATTAATAAGAAATTTAGAATTCAGATTCGGGACGCTTCTCAACCCATTTTTTAATATTTGGAAGATTGAGAACCTTGTTTTGCAATGCTTTGAGATTATCATATTTCTCAATGATATTAGATTTCATCATCCCGTTAAGATAATCCAATAGAGCAACAAAAGTAAGATCTGCCCAAGTTAAAGCACCGCCAACGAAGTAACCCCCATTACTTTTTACTTGAGCGTCCAAACGTTCTAATATGAACGGTACTACTTCCTTAGCTACCTCTAATTTTGCAGCCTTAACTTCAGGATTAGTTTCATAAAAATGAGCAGCCAGTTCTGAAAAAGACAAAAAAAAAAACGTATGAATGAAATTCAGTGTAAATTAACAAAATAATTAACTTCAGATAGGAATATTGATATCGAAGTAACATACTTGCACGAAGATCATGAATAGTGTCGACGGTAGCGTCGATCTCTAAATCTTCCCAGTCGTTTTTTCCAGTAAGTTTATATTGTTTAGCCAAGTAACGACTGATGGCAACAGATTGATTGATTTTCTTTCCATCTACTTCCAACATGGGTACTTGTCCAAAAGGCGTAGCTACGAAAGAACAATTACAACATTTTTATAATCATATTAAATGTAAAATTTATTTGCGTTTTATTTTATATATTCTATTCTGTACATTGTATGCTTACTTGGTTTTATTTTAGGCCAATCATTTCTGTCAAAACGAACATCTTCAAATTCGACTCCAGCATAACTAAAAAGAAAACGGATCGGCTCTGCCAAAGCTTTTACTGGGAAGTAAACCAACTTGTAGGAAGGCATTTTTCTGAAAGAAAACAAATAAATATATATTAGTAAAATTGAAACAGTAATTGTAAAACTTTGTCTTTGAAAATTTTATTATAAATTAATCAATTGAATAAAACTTTAATATGATTAGTATTATTAAAATACAATAAATGTATAAATAAATGTAAATATATAAAAATTTAAATTGAATACAATTTATCGATTATTGGTAACCATTAATCGATAATCGATAATCGATGGTCGATGATTGGCAATCGATAATCTTTTTTCTTTTCACCGCAGAAAATAAAATTATGAATAAAATAATAACCAACTCATCATATATAGATAATCAGATAAATATGGTAAAGATATCAGGTGTACGATAAAAAAGATATACATTTCTCGAAAGAATTTTAAGTAAATAAAACCTTCGAGAAATTTCTATTTGATAGTGGAATTTTTTAATTACATAAAGTCGAAAAATGATGAATCATTGTGCTGATTTTTATAATCAGTTTTTCATACGATAAAGATTATTCTTTTTTGCATAACAATGATATTTGAAATTTTTATCATTACTGTCTTATATTATAGTATAATAGAAATAAATAATGATTAAGATAATATTCACATATTTATATATTAAAAAATATCTAGAATTAATTTGAATAAGCCGCCATTTTTTCATAATTCTTAGTAAAATTAATTACAAAATCCTATTTAAAAAATATTGTCAATTTATTTATTTAACGCTATTTCGTTAATCAATAATTACAAAAGTATGTACTTTAAAGATTTTTATCGAATAATTTCTAGCTGGGCGTGTCATATTATATTATCTTGATTCTAATTATAGAATTATAGATTTCAACCTGTGTAATTTCGAGTATTGCATCTTTCGGAGTAACAAACCGATATAATATTAAGTTATACAATCATTTCCGTCTGACGTTGACATCGAGAAATTTCGTTTAATGTAACAATGATTGTACATAATTATAATCGATTAAATAATATACATGTATATATAAGTAAACCTATAAAATAAGTTAATCAATTTACCGGTTATGACAAGGAATCATCATTTAAAATACCATTAACATTATTAAAACAAATAAAAAAGAAAAGTGTAGAAAATCAAAATGTACTTACAAGTTTTTAGTTAATGCACAACAGTAAGCTGCGACGATAGAAACGTAATAGATCAATTCGAAAGGAAAGCTCTTAAATACTATCGTGAACTATTCGTATCTCGTTTATCGACTCCCACCAATGAATAAATCGAATTTATATCTTATCACACCTTTCATCTCTCCCCCTAGTCGTCTCAAATAATGAAGATGCATCTTAATGCCGCCATCTTGTAACTATACCAATCACCGAACGAGATAAACAAGTCGGAAAATTTAAAATTGTTACAAAGATGCAAATAAAATGAATTCTTTATCGATTATACGAAATTATGTTAGAAATGAATCTTTTTCCTATTGTAAATATTGTAAAAGGTTTAACTACACTATCAACTTATGAAGATACAAAACAGTATTGAAAATATTTTTATCATCTTTGCATAAACTCTCTTACAACAATTAAAATCGATATACTTATATAGAATTATTATTTATTTTTTTCTCTCATAAGTATAGAAAAATACATAATCTTTTTGTTTCATAATATATGTACGATTAAGAGGAAGTTAATAGGAAATTTAGAATTCAGATTCGGGACGTATCTCGATCCATTTTTTGATACCTGGAAGATTAAGAACCTTGTCCTGCAATGCTGTAAGATTATCATATTTCTCAATGATATTTGATTTCATCATGTGGTTAAGATAATACAATAAAGCAACAAAAGTAAGATCTGCCCAAGTCAAAGCACCGCCAACGAAGTAACCCCCATTACTTTTTACTTGAGCGTCCAAACGTTCTAATATGAATGGTACTACTTCCTTAGCTACCTCTAATTTTGCAGCCTTAACTTCAGGATTAGTTTCGTAAAAATAAGCACCAATTTCTGAAAAAGTGTGTGAATGAAATTAAATATAAATAAAACAAAATAAAATTAACTTGAGATAGGAATATTGATATCAAAGTAATTTACTTGCACGAAGATCATGAATAGTGTCGACGGTAGCGTCGATTTCTAAATCTTCCCAGTCATCTTTTCCAGTAAGTTTAAATTGTTTAGCCAAGTAACGACTGATGGCAACAGATTGACTAATTTTCTTTCCATCTACTTCCAACATAGGTACTAGTCCAAAAGGCGTAGCTACGAAAGAACAATTACAACATTTTTATAATTATATTAAATGTGAAACTTATTTGCGTTTTATTTTATATATTCTATTCTGTACATTGTATGCTTACTCGGTTTTATTTTAGTAGGCCAATCATTACTGTCAAAAGTAATATCTTCAAATTCGACTCCAGCATAGCTAAAAATAAAACGGATTGCCTCTGCCAATCCCTTGCCTGCGAAGTAAGTCAACTTGTAGGAAGGCATTTTTCTGAAAGAAAACAATTAAAAATGTAAAAAAAGGAAAATATATAAAAATTTGAATTGAATACAATTTATCGATTATTGGCGATCATTAATCGATAATCGATGGTCGATGATTAGTAATCGGTAATCTTTTTTCTTTTTGCCGCAAAAAATAAAATTATGAATGAAATAATAATCGACTCATCATATATATATAGATAACTAGATAAATATGATAAGAATATCGGGTGTTAGATGGGAAAGATATACATTACTCGAAAGATTTTTAAGTAAATAATACCTTCGAGAAATTTCTATTTGATAGTGGAATATTTTAATTACATAAAGTCAAAAAATGTTGAATCACTGTACAGATTATTATAATCACTTCTTTACGCGATAATGATTACTGTTTTTTGCGTAACAATGATAATTGAAATTTTTATCATTACTGTCTTATATTGTAATATAATAGAAATAAAAAAATAATGATTGAGATAATTTAAATATTTATATATAAAAAAATAACTAGAATTAATTTTTAAATAATCCGCCATTGTTTTCATAATTCTTAGTAAAATTAATTACAAAATCCTATTTAAAAAATATTGTCAATTGATTTATTTAACGATATTTAATTAATTAATAATTTCATAAGTGTGTACTTTAAATATCTTAATCGAATAATTTTTTAGCCGGGCGTGCTGTATTGTCTTAACTTGATTCTAATAATAGAACCATAAATTTCAACCGGTGTATTGCACATTTTGGAATTACAAACCTATTTTTCATTAAGTTTTACAACCATTTCTGTTTGATGTTTACATTAACAAATTTCGTTTAATTTAACAATGATTGTACGTAATTATAATCGATTAAATAATATACATGTATATATAAGTAAACCTATAAAATAAGTTAATCAATTTACCGGCTATGATAAAGTGTCATCATTTGAAGTAGCATTAAAATTATTAAAAAAAAAAAACAAAAAAGAAAAGTGTACAAAATATTCGATAAAAATCAAAATATACTTACAAATTTTTACTGAAAATTATACAATGAACAGCGGCGATTTAAATGAAATAGATTAATTCAAAAAGATAGCTTTTTTTAATACTACCCTGAACGATTACGTGTCACGTTTATCGACTTTCACCAATGGATAGATCATATCTTTAATTCATCACATCCTTTCGCCTTTTCCACTAGTTATCTTTCCTCTCAAATAATGAAGATGCATCTTAATGCCGCCATTTTGTAACTATACCAATCACCGAACGAGATAGCCAAATCGAAAACCTTAAAATTATAACAAAGTTCCTTTTACGAACAAATCTTACCCTTACATTGCTCAGTTATGCCTAAATACTTATAGTTTGTTAAATTTGTGAGCTACCCGCTCACGAAGATTGACGTTAATTATTACTTTAAAAAGTGTATTGTTTTGTGATATCGTTTCTTCACGTAATATACATAAATCAAGTTTTTTTCGTTGAAGAAAAGTAATAAGAAATATAAGAAAAAACTAAGAAAAAAAAACCAATTAATTTGACAATATATATATATATATATATGTATATATATATATATATATATATATATATGTATGCATATACATGCATATGCATATAACAAAAAAAGGAAGAAATTAATATTGTGCATTGTAGTGAAGTTTTTTAGTTCTTTTTTTTCTTTGATTCTTTTACTTTTATTATTATTAGTATTATTACTATTATTATTATTATTATTATTATTATTATTACTTTTATTATTAATATTATTACTATTATTATTAATGTGATCATACGATAAAAATAGCCGGGACTATTTTGTTGCGAATAAACTGTTTTTTTTTTCTTATTCTTGATTTTTTTCCATGTAAAGGGAAATCGGTCACGCATATATATACGTATATATATATATATGTATATATATATATGTATATATATAATATAAATGCGCAAATGCATAGGCAAAATTTCCATAACCATCTTCGAATGGAATTTCTTTCTAGGATGACGTGCGAAGTGTCAAATTATTGAAGAAACGACGCTGATGAAAGAAGTTTAATCGTATGAAATATTGCATCCAGCTGGATTCAACGTCCATTCGGGATTCTATTTCAAACTGAGATATAATTCGATATCATGAATTTATTAAGTGGCAATCTCTTCTTCTCGTGATGTTTTAGATAGTGCAACTTGGTAAACAATTAAATGCACAGTAGGTAATTACTTAAACACAAATATATATATATATATTATATATATATACTTACACACATATATATATTTTTGTACGTTACTTTATATTGTATATATATATATATATTTTTTTTTTTTTTCTTTTTCTATTTTATATACTACATTAGTCAACATAATGTTATTTACTTTTTCACATTTTAGTATTTATATTTCAATTTTTCGGATATTGCCTGATATTTTGACAATATAATTATAAGGACTATTATTAATGAAATGAATTTTCATGTTTAATATATAAGGAATCTCAGTTTCTTTTTCTGCAAAATTTTACTAGCAATATTCATAAGATGTTAAATAAACAAGGCTTTTATATGCTTAATTACAAAGTTATAACAAAAATACGAAATTACATTAATCTGCTTTCTTGTTCAATATTACATGGGAATAGATTGTTGATTTCAATTGTAATTCCGTTTCAAAATGTTATCCGTTATTATGAATACAAAACTGGCATCTCTACGGAGAATAATATTTATTATATTAATAATTTCTCTCTCTTTTTCATTCTTTTTTATTGCAACAAATGTGTCACGAATATTAGCATTAATTCTTGACGCGTATTCACTTGTATTTGATAAACTTTTTCTTTCTATGTTCCTTGCAGTCTAACTACAATTCATTTATTAAAATGAAACACCAGTCCGTTATCATTTCGTATTTTTATTATAACTTTTTAACAAAGCGTTTAATAGCACATGTTTGTATAACATTTTTTTTCTGATTTTTATTTATCGAATATAGTGACAAAATTTTATGTAAAAAAATCCTGATGCAACCCTACTATTTGTATATACAGGGTGTAATAGGCGAATTTGATAAAAAGCTTGTTCTATTTTAAAGCTCTTAGTACTTAGAATTTAGGATAATTTATTGATTTAGTTTTCTCTATTTATAAAATTTTTTATATCTCATTAACGAATAATAATTCTCACATGTCCTATTACACTCTGTATGTATATATGCACTATTATAGTTTTATAATAAAAAAAATTTGTGTTTTGTTTTTGTATTATTTGGCAAAATTATATGTTAAGAATTATTCTTTATGTATTATATCAAAATTGTTTTATTGGTGCGAAACAAAATTAAGAATAAAAGTCCAAATCTTTTTACTGATATGCTTTTTCTCTCAAGTAACATATTGGAAAATTATATAATTTATAATATATAATATATAATTAGAATGATATTTTAATTGATTCGAAGAATTATACATATATATATATGTATACATATTTTATACACGAAATTTATTAACACGTTAAAGCATCTTTTGTTTAGCTTTCTGTTCAGACTACGATAATCCATCATATATAAAAAGATGTTGGTCAGATGGTGATCAAAGTAGTCTGAATGGAAAGTATATTGTAGATCACTGGTGATTAATGTATCGTTTAATGTGTTAATGTTAAAATAACAGGCACGAAAAAGAGATATTTTATTATTTTTAAGTTATTACTTTATTAATTATTAATCGCACATCTTATAAATTTTATGTGTAATAATCTTGATATATTATTTCTTTAGATATAAGTATATCTAAACAAATAATTATATATAAATGAACTATATATATATTATATATTATATATAATATATATATATATATATATAGTTCATTTGGATGAATGGTGTATAATTTGGTGCTTAATGAATGTATTTATTAAATAAAGCTACAATTAAAAATATCAATATCAATATTATCAATATTACACTACTTTCGTGTTCTTTATTTGTATAAAAATTTATTGCAATTGAAAGTATCTAATTCGAATTAAAAATTGTAACACGTTTGCTATTGTTGTGTTGTGAAGAAGATTTTCCAACCATAGCCCAGAACTTGATTACTATTATTACAAATGTATGATGCTGAGTTCTAAATGGAAATTAGTATGTCACAGATATGTGACATTTTGGTAGTAAACGTGTTAATTGTTTTAGTTCAAATTGATTGATTTATATTCAAATTGTATTTCCAAAATTCTTCTTTTGTTCCTAATTAAAATATATATATATTTTGTCGTACCATCTTTAATAGAATCCTCAAAACAACAGTAATAAATGGGGAAAGTCAAAAAAAGGTCGATATTGCTGCATAGCAATCCTTCTCAGAATGTGATACGCAACCTTATGTTAAGAGATTTAGGTCTTCATAGTATAAACAAAACTAGTGCACGAGAACTTGAATCTATAGCGGAAACAAATCTTGTTTTGAAGAGTCACAGAGAGTTGGTACGTATAAGTATACTATTATATTTAACTTTATATAATTTTAACATACTTATATTGCAAAAGAAATTTATAGAACCAGTCATGTTTTTTCTTTTCTTTCTTTTTTGGTAATCATAATTACACTGTCTTATTATAAATTCTATTTTTATAGAAATGCGATTTACCTGGGATTCCTAGAGCTACTTTTTTAATGGTCTTTAGTCCTGATGGGTACGTCATTTTTGTTTTCATCGAAAGATATTTAATATAATTAAAAATGGATTATTATATTTTAGGACTAAACTAGCATCTACACATGGAAATCACAATGTATATATTACAGAAGTTAAGACAGGAAAAAATATAAGAACCCTTTCTGGTCATCCACGTACACCATGGTGTATAGCTTTCCATCCATCTTCAAGTCAAATATTAGCTTCTGGCTGCCTCGGTGGTCAAGTTCGTGTATGGGATTTAAGTGTAAGCTGCATATGAAATATTTTATAATATAATATTAATAAAAATCACAGTTAGAAATAAATAACATAATCATTTTAATTAGGGAGGTAGCGAAATATGGAATGCTGTAAGTCATACTGTTATTGCATCTCTTGCATTCCATCCATCCGAACAGTTGCTCGCAATAGCAACTTTCAATGAAATTCATTTTTGGGACTGGAGCAAATCCGAACCTTTTGCAGTAGCTTCAACAGGATCGGATCAAGAAAAAGTGAGGTAACTATAATTATTAATTAATATTTTAAATATCTTTTATTTTATATTTTTAATGAATTTAAACGAATTTATTGTACTATAAAAAAATATATATTTTATAGGTATGTAGCATTTGATAATCTTGGAAGAAAATTAATCACAGGTATCGCTAATATTTTACCATATCGACCAAAGAAAGACCGTCCTCCTTTAGATCAACCGTACAGAACCCTTTTAAGGTATATCATAAGGTATATTCTATTATATTAAGATTATTTTATAAATTCTTGGCTTTCTTCACTTTAATATCCGTTTTATTTTATAATTATAAAATTTATATATATATATTTGGCCTACTGGAAAGTTCTATCCGTTTTTCAATTAAAATAAAATAATACATTTTCAATACATTTATTAATATTTACTGAAACAATGATTTCAATAAATTTAGAAAACCACATATATAGAAATACAATGGTAAAACGAACACGTGTCATACGTGTTGAAATTTGAGATTGCATCATTGGACAGAACTTTTTGGTAGACCTAATATATATATACAATAAAAGCCACGAATTTTTCCATTTTTATTACCATCTTGTAAATTTGTGACACATATGAAATATAATATTTTTATATGAAAATATAGAAATCAACTAGAAGGCATTCAAGATCCTGAAGCAATACCACGATATCATTTATGGGATGCAACACTTCGTCAATTTAGAATGATGAATAGTTATACGAGAAGAACACAAAACTTTAATAATGCATCTGATCTCAGAGCTGTTAGAATGCCAAGAAATCCTCCTAATACATCAGAGGTATCACCTGACTCAAGAGACAGACAAAGGTAATTATTTCATTTTATTTTATTATAATGTTTAATTAATGTATTTGTGTTTTTCTTGCTTACTTGTTTAAATGAAATTATTCCATTGTATAGAAATTCCGCTCCATTAAGAAGAGTATTCGATGCAATTATGCGAAATTTATGCTCCGAGCATGTATATAATACAGAAAATGTGCACGATGAAACTTTGGACGATGAAAATAGTGGAGAACAATCTGAGAATGGATATTGGCTTCTTGAAGAAAATAGTAATTCAGATTCGAATCTTGACGAAGCTAGTACGAGTAATGCTTCTAATTCAAGAAGATGGACTAGTCGTTGGATTCAATTAGACTCGTCCAATAGAAATTATAATAATAATAATAATAATAATCGTACATCTTCGCTCGTTGAACCAACGCATACAAGATTTACATCCGATGAAATAATTCAAAGGGCTCAGAATAGGATTTCTAATAGAAATCAAATAACTCTGACATCTGCTCATTCTTTAAGCTACGAACAACCACCATTATATCCATTCAGAAGTTTACAAGAAAGTCAATTTAGAAGATTAGTACAACGTACAGGATCAGAAGCTAATCCTTCCAGTAGTTCGATTAATCATCATCTACAACAACCTGTAAATCCTCCTGCGAATACGAGTAACGTATCAATGAAAAGAGAATATTCAAGCACAAGCAACGATACTAATACACAAGAAACAAATATACCTCGAAAAAAAGAAAGAACAGAAGGTGAAAGTTCAACGGAAAATCAACAACAAAGAGAAAATAATCAAGGTGAAAATCAATTAAGAGGTGATAATGTTCGTTCCGAACGATTAAATCGTAATACGAATGAATCTAATGCTAATATTAGAGATATAGGCGGGGAAGGATTTAGAAGATGGAGATTATCCCTTAATCGAGATGTCGGTCTTCATCCTTTGGAAATTAGACTTAGGATACGTCTTCTTGGACGGCAGATAGATAATATGCAACGTTTATGTAGGTATGTCAAAGTTCTCTATGCAGAAATATTTTCTAATCTTTCTTTGATATGAAATGTTTGTTTAATTCATATACATATGAACATGTCAGATAAAAAAGTAATAAATTAATAAATAATATTTTGCGTGTCTATACCTATTTTTTACAGAGCTAGAATAGAAATTGCCCAATTACAGCAAGTGCGTAGAATGTGGGAAGACTTGCAAGATCAAATACGTTCGCTCCACGTAACTGTACGAGTTGAAGGACAAAATAATAATCGTGAAACATCAGCAGGACAATCTAATATAAGTACAAACGCTAGGCCTTCGACTTCTGGACAGAATTCTTCTTCAATTTCAACGGATTCCCAAAGCGAATCTACTAACAAATTTAACAAGACTCTTTTAGAAAGTTTTAAGAGAGAGAATAGTGAGACTGGTAATACTAAAGTATGTGATCAAAATCAACCTTCAACATCTACAGGAATAACAAGTTCATCAAAATTTGTCAATAGTGATTCACAAAGTCATAGTAGCAATAACGATGAGACAGAAAATTCTACTAACATACGGTTATCAAATTTATTACCAAGCGAATCTGAATTACGTGATATGGAGACGCATAATTTATCTAATATATTGGACAATCTGTTCTCGCAATGTCAGAATTGTAATCTTCCTGATAATTCACAGTACACAAATAATGCGATAAATGATCATACTTATTCTAATTTAACAAATAACGATGGAAATGTACAGTTACCAAGTATTTCAAGTCTTGTTTCTAATATTGGAATTGCATCTAATTTACAAACTATTTCTTCAATTACTACTGCAACTTCTCAATCACCTAACGTTTCGCATTTAGTTAATAATCAAGTAAATAATCCAAGTTCTGTTACAAATGAAACAGTGCAGACAAGTGATAACGTAGAGTATTCTTCTGAAGATGTAAATACGCAACTTAATAATAATAACACTAATAATAATGAATACGTTAATACTAATATAGAAGATTCATCTAATATTTCGGAAAATTTAAATCAAAGAATACAGCCCGAGTCATCGTCGTCAAATAATATCAATTCACAAAACAGACCACATATATTCCAAAGAATTCTTAAATATGGACAACGAACGTACTTAAGGTAAATATTTAATCTGTTATAGAATATTTTAATCATTTATATAAATAATAAATATATATATAGAAATTCAAGATTATCGCCACTGGCAACTAAAAGAGGTTCCAGATCACATTCAAGCAATGAAAGTAGTTCTCGTGAAAATGTAAGAAGGCCATGGCATTCGCGTAGAAATCCTCCCAACATATGCGACAGTACATCCAATGAAAATAATAGTGAAAGAAACCAAGTGCAAAGTACTTCAGAATTTTTACAAGCAATGATACTTCGATTGGAATTTTTAGTTCGTCAACAAAGATTTCTTGCTCAAAATAATAATATCAGTAGGAGTTTTGATAGTAACAATCAAATGGACAATATTACTAATAGTGAAAACGAAGAAATTGAACAAATTCGTGAAGCAACTCGTCTTCAAGCTAGGTAAGATTTATATAATTATATAAAATATCATTTGTGTGATATTTTTTATTAAAATACGTATATTATCTTGACATAAGTTTTCGTCTGATTTTAGACAAGTTCTTAGTTTGATGGTAGGAGGTTTAACGCAGTTTATTCAAATGAACAGACCTGAAAATGGATCGCAAAGTAATATGCTTTACGAACAAATCTATAGTAAGTTTGAAAAGTTTATTAATTTATAAATTTATAATGATGCAATTTCAATTATAATCTTTTTTCTTTTTTTTTCCTTTTACAGAGATGTATTTTTTACTACACTTAGCATTAGAATTAACGGATTTGTTATTAGCTCAATTGGTATCTACGAGACAAGAATTAGAGTCTAGTCAATATGGACCGTATGGTTCTGATCTCTCGTCTCAGAGTAATAATAGGACAGAAATACCTCGAAGTAATAATCTAGATAATCGTTTACAAACGGAAGAATATAATTCGAGGAACAACGTACAAGTGGTATCGGAAAATAATGATGAAACAGAAATTTTTGAAAGAAATATCGATGCAGAAAATCCTAGAACGTCGCTTGAGATAAATCAAGCAAACACAGAAGATCTTTTTTCATTACAAAATAATAGAAATCGTCAGAACATGGCAGAACGATTGAAAAGATTGTTCTTTCATCCGCAACAACTTGATACGGAATCGCAAAGTAATACTAACGAAGAACGTCAAAATTTGAATCATCTAACTTCACATGTTAACAATTCCATAAATACTGATAACACTGCTACTTTTACCACACAAAATCATGAGTTTCAGCAAGCAGGTACAAGCACTGCTAATAATTTATCGGAACATGCATTGTCTGTTGAGATACAGAATATTATTGAAAGGATTCAAAACAATAGTTCTACTAGTACCGATAGCTCGACAGAAAATAATAGAAGGCGAAGTAATTTATATCCCTTAAATAATAGCATTACCTACAGAAATAATGGTTCTCGTGAGTTACGTGGTTCTCACGAGGCTAGTAATGCAACTGTTAATAGAAGAGGACTTAGAAATTATTGGCAATATACGCCAATCGGACTTAATCAGTATTTAAACGAAAACGAACAAAGAAATCAAAGATTAAATTGGAGTAATCTTATTCAAAACGAACAAAATGCTAGAAGACCGTTAAGTTACCAGGGACCTGGTTTGTCACCACCAATAATAAGAAGAGTCTCTGCACCTTTTCGTGGCTATGTTAATAGATACCTTCACAGGGATCATATTAGACGTAGAATATCTTATAGAAATGGAGTATCTCGCAGACAAGAATTAAATGTTCCAGTTATACGAGTTAATGGAATACCATTGAACGAATTACGCAATTTGCCAGGAAGTCAAAGAAGGAGACATATTACTCCGTCTCATATTCTTCCACCATATTTAATTGATAGTTTTCCTAATGACGTTGAAAGAAATGGTAATAACAATAATAATAATATTAATAATAGTAATAATAATAATAATAATAATAATAATAATAATAGCAACAACAACAATTATAATAATAACAATAATAATAACAATAATAATAATAATAATAATAATAATAATAATAATAATGTTAATAATAATAATAATAATAATTATAATAATAATAATTATTATCATCAACCTGGACCAAGCTCGATATATCCATATCATAATAGAACCAGGGTACGTTAATGATTATTTCTCGACAAAATATTACTCCAATAAAATATTATTAATCGATAATAAATAAATGATGTTATAATTTTGTACATTTCTAGCAGAATCTGCATCAAATATTAAGTCCAATAGTTTTGGCACAAGCTATGTGGCGTAATCGTACATTCGGGCGTTATTCTGAATTTGGTATCAACTATCCACCATCTAGAAATGCTAGTAGTAATATGACTGGAAGAGGAGGTGGTGGCGGAGGTGGAGGTGGTGGAGGCGGGGACGGAGATGGTGATGGAGGAGGAATAAGTGGTGGAGGACAAGACACTGGAAATGATGATAGTGATGATATCGATCTTGGAGGTATATTAATTCTATTATATATAATACTAATCGTTGTTAAATATTTAAAAATAAATTAGGACGTTTCTATGTGTGCGTAGAGATATTCTGCGTATTTATATTATTTATTTTTTCAGATCATCACATACCAGTAACTATGACACTTAATAGCATTGAAACTCAAACTTATCGGGTTCAAGCATGGGATTTTTCTAACGGTGAAATTCCAGACCTAACTGATCGTAAGTGAGGCGGATATAATCATTTTTAAATATTAAATATTATTTTTTCTTTTTACATTTGATATAAATAAATAAAATCTGAATTTTTAGCAAAGAAAAATATTGTTGTCCACGAATGTAAGATTCATAACGATGCAAGTATTGATATTTCATCCGATGGAAAAATGATAACAACGTTACTGTCATCGCCAGGAGCACATAATATCGGGACAAATTTAGGTAATTAACATATCAATCATTATTTTTCAATTGCTTTTTTTGTTTTTTTTTCTTCTTCTTTTCTTTTACATAATCTGCGAATATTACACTTCAGGTATATACAGTTTGCAATGGGAAACTTTAGGAGAAAAAATTTATTCGACAAAAATAGATCAAACGGTTGTATCTGTATCAATGTCACCAACAAAGCAACATCTTTTAGTTGGTTTAGCATCGCAAAGAATTCGTCCGAGAGGATTTTTAATGGCATTAATTTACAAACTCACTGATAAAGAATCTACTAAAGAAAAACAATGTATAGTAGAACAAATAGATCCAGAATATTATAACGAACACAGTGATTCATATAGAACGGATGAGTTTGTACATGGTACTGATAATGTTGGTAATTCAAGACCAAACAATGATGACATCAATAGACAGGATCAAGATTGGCGCCATCGTAGCATAAGAACTGATTTGGATATTAAAGATAATAAAAGAAATATGGTGCTTATTAGAAAACTATTGCTATATATTCCAGGAAGTACTGGATATGTTAGTTTAAATTGTATAAGATGGGCACCACAACCTGGCCAAGGAATGGTTTATGCTACAAATACAGGCCAATTAAATATTCTCCATTGATGTATCTGTGAGAGTGTGATCCGATATTTTATTCTATATATGTTAATAAATTTAAGTTAAGTTAATATATTAATTAAATTACGTTGGAAATAATAAAGTGAGATTGTAGATTTGTGAAAAGGAAAAAATTCAAAAAAGGAAAAAAAAATTCACGATATGATGTGAATTAGTCAAGTATATAATATGTCATTTACGATTGTAATATCTTTTTTCTTGTAGATTGTAAAAGATTAAGAAAAAGTACCGTGCCGCGTATATGATATCAGTGTTCTTATCATAATGAATTTCAGCTCCGTACTCATAGTTTAAAGAAAAGAAGAAAAAAAAACAGAAAAAATGGCGCAAAATTCCGCGAGGGGCTGTGCCTTAAATTTTAATTTTTAAAAAGCATTGTTATTAAATTTTTATGTTCTATGGGGAGAAAGAGAGATTGTAAAAACATAGAATATGACGGATAAATGTATCGATATATATGCATTTGATTAATATGTTAATATATAGTTTGTAAGTTCACTACATTTGAATAATTTAATAGTATATCCAATTTATATTGCCTGACTGACTTTTAATTATGATCTGAACATCATTTTAATTGTGATAACTTTTAGGAATAAAATCCTCTTTAATTATAAGAAAATCATCACACACGATATCAATATGTATTTGTTAATATAATTGTGATGCAACTAATTAATAAATTGTGCATGAACGAACACTGTTTTCATGCTTTCGTAATGCCAATCTTCTTTCAATTATTCTTTTATGTAAAGTTAAAATTTTATTATACGAATAAGGTATTTTTTCTTTTCTTTTTGTTTCGATCATGTTTTATATATATTTTTTTACTATTATTAACACATTCAATTGTATTATTGTTATATTATTATTATTATTATTATTATTATTATTATTATTATTATTATTATCATTATCAAAGACGCAATTTTTTTATGAAGCATAGAAAATTATTAGTTCAGTCAATTGTTTCTCAATATCAATAATATTTTCCAAGATTCTAAAATAATAAATAAATATTCACAAGAATACATGTAACAAGTGTAAATAAAATAAAATATATATATATAAATATATATTATATATAATAAATTAATAAATAATTATAAATATATATACATATATATATTATTTAATTATAATACATATTATATATATTATATTATATATATATGTATATATAGTATATTATATTTATAATATATATGTTATATATATATAAAATGGAAATAACAAAATAAAAATTTCTTTTTATATTATCCAATCGTTTCTCAATTAAATTATTCGTGTCAACCTATTCTACACTAATCTTTTTATTTCTACATAACTACTACAGCCTAAATCTACCTTAATTTGACTTGATTTATGATTTGATCTTCCTATACCATTCTTATCTCATACATTTCCCTTCGAAACTAAATTACTAACTCTTTTATAATCTATCGTTTAGATATTATACTTAGAGAAATATTTACACATTATATGTATATATTCTCTTTTTCTAATAATTATCATACATCGTTAGATGTATTTGTAATGTCCTAAATTATTGCATAAGCATGTACTTAAATATCTAATAAAATGTATAATATTATTGCATTACATTAAAAAATGTATAGAGAAAGTTTTATAAAGATAATATTAAATATCATTACACATTAATCGTCGTATAATAAACTATGCAACAATTCAGGAGTCTCTGGTTGTTTTAAACAAAGAGATACTTTATCTTGCGAGCTGTTAGTATATTTATTCTGTTCCAATTGACCGAGATCATGATCCAGCATTGTCTCTATCTCATCGTCTATATAAAGAGGATTTTCATACATTTTATTAAGATAAGATGTACTAGGATCCGTTGAATTTATAGTCTCATTAATAGTCTTTTGTATTTCGCTTTCCGATATATATACTGCGTGAAAATTATTTAAAGGTGCTGACATATCACGATTTATAACTTGAGTATTATTCTGAGGTTGCCCTCTTATTTCTGTTAACGATTCTGGTATTTGATGACATTTAACTTGATGTACTTTCAAATTTCCTGTTTGCGAAAATGTTTTAGTACAAAATGTACAATGATACGGTCTCTCCCCGGTATGACACCTCGAATGTCTTTGTAATTTGTACTTAGTTACAAATTGTTTGCCACACTCTGAACATGTAAAAGAATTACTATCGATAGCCATTACATGACCATGTATAACCGACTGATCCATATCCATATGAAAATTAATCATATGTGAATTTAAAGATACTTTATAGCGAAACGATTGATGACAATTAGCGCATTGAAATTGTTTCTTTCCTTCATGTCTTTCCATATGTTTCATGAGTATTTCTTGCTGATTGAAAGACATTCTACAAATCTTTAATTAAATGTTTATTAATGTTCATTGTAATAAATGAAGTATATTTTATAATAGTAAGTAATATATAATAATTATATACATACCGTACATATAAAAGGCCTCTGTCCTGTGTGTATGCGTTTATGCCTTTCTAAATGCGCTTGACATCTAAAACTTTTTGTACATATAGGACATATAGATTTCCTTGCATCCTGTTTGTTCATCGAAGATTTCTCAACACTATCATTTTCTTTCAAATGACATAACATATCCTGTGTAAACATTATTCATTTATAACAAATTTATAACAATAAATATAAAAGTGTTTTATACATAAATACCTCTGCGAAATCAATTTCTAAAGAAGGGGCAGCTAATTGCTTTTGTACATTCGCAACCATTAAACAAAATTCATCGAATATACAAATCTTCTGTTCGCAATCCATACAAACATACTTTGAGAATACATCTGATGTTGATATATTTATAACCTAAATAAATAAAATATATAAATAAAATATATAAATATAATCTAAACTGATATAACCTAGATTACTCATTAATTACTTGACAATTGTCAAGTAATTAATGAAATAGATAATTAATCAATATATCTATAGTTAATAATTACCTCTTTTGAGAAATATTTATTAATAATAGAAATTAGTACAGCACCTTTAACTTTATCTTTAAATACATCTGTACCTTGTTGTTTTTCTTTACCGCATAAACGACACAATTTTGAACTCATTTTATGAAGCATCATTATTAAGAATTTAATTAGTAACGTTATCCGAAATAATTATTTAATTTGTTATTGATTTAAATAATTATTAATTTAATATTATTTCATTTCACACGAAACAAACACACAGTATACTATATTGTCACTTTTCAGAGCTGTCAATTTTTAACACATGGAGACTACACAAGAAGCACGAACTATATGAATAATTTTTGTAAGACGGTAAACTACAATATAATTATACTCAGTTGTTGCATGAACCACCACAAGAGTCGCCACTGATCACTTTATTTGGCGGCAAAATTTTAAATTTGAATTAAAATAAATGTTCTTTTAATTACATTTAAAAATTATATAAATATTCAAATATATATATATATATAGAGAGAGATGCACACCTTTAATACAAATTTAATTTGAATTATGAATAATAGGCGAAAGGAAAAAAACGCTTTGTTAAGAAACATGAAATATTTTGCAATATGTTACAGGAATAATAATTTTTAATTTTTTAAATATTTGTAACAAAAGAAGAAAAAGGTAGTGTAGGAAGAGAAAGAAAATAGATATAATGTAAAACATTTTTAGAGAACAATGCATGTTTTTTTCTTTCTTTTTTATGTTAAAATGAAAATCCAATGAAAAATGTACAATCTTGGATAGTTATTGAATTGGCAACTAAGTGATTGCGGATTTTGTCGATAGATTATTATTAAAATTACCGCACTCATTTAGTTGCCAACCCAATAGATAATTTTAGACAGTAAAATGATTTACGATATACTTATACATGATTATATTCATTACAAGTCTCATTAAAGTAAGAATATACAAGTTTCATTAATTAATATGTCAATATATCACAACTTCACATTTTCAGAGTATTGGCCATAATACGTTAGCAAAATGTTTTTCTGTTTCCTTTTTTTAATTATCTTTTCCTCTGTGTCGAATAAAGTACTAAATAAAATATAGGACTGTAGTTATTTAGGATGGAAGACTTGAGAAAGCGGATACTTTAATAGCATCTTTCATCTCAAGTATAAACACTGTGCAACTAATTCTAGTAAAGCGATTCCGGTTTATATAATTAATATCTTACGAATCATAGATATATATAAATTTAGCATAGCAATTTATTTACAGGACGCAACAAGACTTCATTCGAGATTGTCTTTATACTGAACCCTTTGTTCTATTTATAAAAATAGTTGTACTAGAAATTTTATAAGTTCTATGTCTTCAGAAAATGAAGATGTAGATCAGGTAACATGACCCGATCTCCTTTGTTATACATTGTGGTGTCATAGATATTATTTTGGCCTGCTTAATATTTCAATTACAATTATATTATCATCATTGAATCGTATGAGTTCATGAAAACGATAACCAATTCTTCTCTTTGTTATAATAAAAATATTATCCTTGTTTAGTTGTATCGAGGAACTAAAGAGTTTATATATCTGGACCAAAAATTTGAGATATGTTACACCTATGTATGCTTATATTAAGATTCTTTAGCTCCACGTTACACATTATTATATAATGCGGAGAGAGAGAGAAAGAAAGAGAGAGAAAGAGAGTACGCTGTAAATGTTTTCAAACTTTACGTATTAAATTCGACAGTCTCATTGCACTATATGTCTATTATAATATTATGATTTTGTTTATTTTAATAAAATATAAAAATAATAATAAGCTGTAATTATATATACTCTGTAACGGTACTCCATAAGTCTAATGGAACTTCAGATTAAAGAGTATCCATTTTTACACACACGCACACATATATATACTATCCAATCATACAATAAGACTATCCTTATATTTATATGAGTCTATTTCATAAGTATAAAATTTCAAATGATTTTATTACATAATTAAAGCAATAACAAACGGTAGAGTTAAGTTGTTATTGGTCGTATGTGAAATATAATAATCACACACACATATATATATATATATATACGTATATATATATATATATATATGTAGACCTTTCCATATTAAATTTTAATTAATTGAGTTTACAAGTCTTTCTCAAAATTTTCTTTACTGTTTTTTTCTAAGGAATATTATGAAAATCATTATGATATAATTATTCTAATCTGATGAATTTAAAGACAAAAAAATTATGTTAAATGAAATAGAACAAATGCATTAGCTAATTTTTGTTCCCAAATTTATCTTAAAATTTTAATTTAATATAAATTTAATCGTTAATTTATATATCTAAATAATTACACTAAAACTATGTAATCTATAATGAAAAATCTATTTATATAATAATAATAATAATAATAATAATAATACAAACGAATAAAAATTTTATTTCGTAATTATTCAGTTCTTCAACTTTGGGAATATTCTGCACATTTATATACAGTTATTTAATTATTAATCATTAATGGGCTTATTATATTGTGGACAATTTTATACAAATGGATTTACTACGGAGCTTACTTGTATGCTATTATTAATATAGTGTTTAAACTATTGGATTGGCAACTAAGTGAGTGCAGTTCTTTTAATAATAATCTATCGATAAAATCCGCAATCACTTAGTTGCCAACCCAATATTTAAATATAAATAACATTATATGCACTTATACAAGCTGTTATTATAAAATTGTAGGATAATTATACAATAGTAATGATATATATATATATATATATACTACATAAATTCACCAGTATATAAGTGAAAAATTTTTGTTCGATAGGTGCAGTCGATAAATGTTGAAAAATTGTTCTCTCATATTAGCATAATAAAAATTTGGTGTTACAATTTAAATAAAAATATTTTTAAATTTTTAATACAAACTGCAACATCTTACATCAAAAAGAAATAAAGAATGAAGAGTAATATTATACATATGCATGAGTATTTACATTATACTATTTTGTTATAATAATGTTTTAATTGTACAGCGAAATAAACAAAGTCATCTAAGAAAATAACATATCCACGTCTCCGTCATCATATCTTAAATATTAATTACATTTTTCTGTTTCTTTCTTTTTTTTTTCTTTTTTTCTTTCTTTCATACATAGAAATTATTTTACTTTCAAACGATGGACATTTTTTCTTTATCTACACTTTGAAAGACAAGACACGTAGCTCGGTATTATTATTTGAAAATGCATCGCAATTTCAATATTTCTTAACAAAATTTATCATTGTGTGTTGATAACAACTAAATGCACTAACATATTGAATATTCTTTTACAAAATTCTTTTCAATGATCTTTTTTGCCGTGTACGAATGTGTTTTTAATAACTGTTGATCAAATATTTACTTTCTCCCTATTTCTTGCATCGTATATATATTTATAATATAATTATTATCTAATATCTAGATCATCTTCTGTAAGAAAAATATAATCACAGAAATTTGAATAGAGAACTTACTACTAGGATTTGCAAGTTTGAAGTTTTTTTTTTTAAACGCATCTATTTTATGCACAAAAGATTTCTTATTGCATCTGTATTTTCGTTAGCTATACAACTTGAAAAAGAAATTATTTTATTTTGTATATCGCAATGGAATGATTTTCATTTAATGAGATCTGTATGTGCAATATGTTACATAATAATAAATATGATACGCACAATAATATCGTTCAATTACATTCATGTTTGGAACTGTATCATAAGTTAAAATCATTATATCTATATATAGTTTTAGTTTTTTATTTCTGTTTTTAATTAAAAATAAATAAGTAAAATTAAATAATGAAAATACGAAGAAGAAAGAGCGAGCATCTGTAAAAATGTATCTGATAGTTTATTGATTAGAGGTGGTGTCTCATGCATAAACCAAGCAATAAACAAACGAACTGAAATATTCTGGAAGATACGTCTTGTATTTTGTGAATCGTGAATATGCATTTAAAATGATAAATGATTATAAATAGTCTTTTGTAAATAAAGAAATAAAAAAGGTTTTTAATGTTGCGCATTTACACACAAATGAGCTAGAATATTTTATACAATTAAATATATGATAAGTTATAATAATTTAAAAAAAAAAAGACAGAATTTTTGATCATGCAAAATATATATTAGCACGACTCACTTTATGAACAACTATATATTTCTAACGAACAAATGAAATCGCTTGGAAAAATTATTTCTTTTGGAAGATAGAAATATTTAGATGATAATAATAATAATAATAATAATAATAATAATAATAATAATAATAATAATACTTGTCCCTATAAAATACAATGTGCAAACGATAACTTTTTGTATCGCAGTAATACAAAATGATAACAAAAGTCAATTGTGAAATTAGTTATTAATATTCGTTAACATTGTAATTTGATTATCTATCCCCCGACGATTAAAGCCAATATAAAAAAAAACAATTTGATTGGCCCTTATGAACATTTTCTTATACGAAAAATCACAAAGCATAAATGGCAATTGTATAATAATAATTTTATAAGAAAATGCGCGCGCGTATGTATTTATACATATACATGATTCATATATACCTTCTTCTACATTAACGTAGATGTACAGATATAGATTTCCAATACGTCTAGATATGCACAAGATACTCTACAGTATATTTAAGATAATTAGATGTGACATGGCTTTGGCTTTTTCATGATTTTTTTTTTTCTTTTCCCCTTAATGTGTGACCTTATTACAATATGTGAAATATTTAATTTTCTATCTTAAATGAAATTTAATGACTCGTATTAAAATCCCAATTGCACTCTATCTTTCCATTTTACATTACTTTTTTTATTTTTGTTTTTTTAATATATATCAGCCAGAAATGTTTAGCCCTTATGTAATTCAGTCAATATATTAACTGCTTTGGATGATGAATAACAGTTGACTAATATATATCACATGTTATTTCCTTTAATAAGAAGATTACTAATCAAGTTAATACTTCTTTTTTTTTTCTTTTTTCCCCTCACCGCTTGTCGCTTTTGATGGGCACCCTTTTACATTATTATATTTAGTGTATCTTATATTATATTATATTATTTTATATTGCTCACTTATTACAGTCCCAGGTCGATGATCTAACTTTTTGTGTAAAAAATAATAATAATAGTTTTGAAACAATAATCAATAAATGGGATTACTATTTTTACTTTTCACGTTAATAAATTATGAAAATGTTGTCTCATTTTTGCTTCAATGTTGATAGAAAAGTAAAATAGTTCAGCAAATATTTCTATGTATTTTTGCTATGCTCATGAACACATTGATCATTTAACTTTCACAGAAAAATAAACTTATCAAATGACGCTATTAAAAGTATGTGAAAAATGTTAACATTTGTATATATTTAAAAAAAGTAAATTATAACAGCATTCTATTCGTTAAAATCTGTTTTATTAAAATGGATTTTAAGCGTGTCATTGATAGCCAAAGTTTAAGTCAATTTTTCATTTTAGGCAATATTTATATTCGCTTGCGTTAAATAATAAATAAAATTAATTACCAATCAAAGATAATAATATATTAAAGTTATTTAACGGCGAGAATTGAAGAAGACAGATAAAATATTTCAATAAAAAAGCTATCTGATATCAATGGAATCTCCTTTTTTTCTTTTTACTCCTGGTAATATTAAAAGGAGTCCTGTATGCAAATTACAGGATAATAAATTTGTTACAAAGTTTTTTGTTACTTTTATATATATGAACTTTATAAAGACTAATTGCTATAAAAAATTACACAAAATCTTCCTGAATTCTCTAAATTTAGAATGTCAATGTATTTGCATGTTCTTGTATATTGAAATATTTTATTTAGGATAAAATAGCAATACTACGTCTAGGTCCACCTATGCATACATTATCTAAACTATACCACTTTTTAATACCAGTACGTAGGACTTCAGCTGTTACCTTATCTTCGTAGACTCTGGACATAGCTTCTAATTTTTGCGCTTTTTCCTTACTAAGTGGCTCACTAGGGAATGTTAATTCATTTGCTTCTGCAAGTGTGCGTAAATCAAAATAGTACTTAGCATACACACTTGAAGGAACGTTTATGTTAAACTGTAACATTTCCAAAAATTGCCTCTCCAATTCGTTCCTATAAAAAAAGAATTGATCAAATTTTTATAAATATTTTAACATAGACGTATCTAATTTTAAAAAAATATATAAATAATGTATTCTTAATATTTTGTAGTAACTATTAAATAAATATTTTAAGTAATAACTAAAAATAAAACATGGAGTACTTTGAAATACCTTCAGTATTGCTGAAAGAAAAATTCTGAAAAATACTATTGAAATATACAAAATATAGTTAAAAAATACTTACATATCTTCAACGGTAATATCTTTTAAAATTTGACAATAATCTACATTCCACACAGCCTGATCATCCCATACTTTGGAGGCTAATAAAATAGCTCCAAGTACAATACGTTTCCAGTTAGCTGGTGTTATATCTATTTCTGCATAAGTAAGTAGTCGTTCAAGATAGACTAACGTTATGATGGCACATTCAGCTGTCAATTGAGCAGCATTAAATAGAGTCCTTACAAATTTATAAATCTGTTTGTGCTCTGGATTATGTTTGTCATAATCATCCGCAACACCGTCCCTCTATAAATAATAAATAGAATCATTGTAAAAAATTGTTGTTATACGATTGATAATAAAGAAGAAAAAATGATTTTTAAGAACTCACTGTTAAAGGATGTAATTTTTCATCGAATATATCAATTTGTCTGTGTGAAGTTCTATTTTTAATATGATAATAAACAGCTAAGGCAACACATTTCACTGTATTTTTTAGATTAGGTTGAGAAACGGTGCTATCGTCCAAGTATATGGTACTACAACTGCTACTTTTTTTGAGAGGCCTTGTGTCTGCTATTTGATGTTGACTCTTTTTCCTTACCATACCATCTAAGAAAGAAATAAAATAATAATTATTATTAATACCATTCAATAGAATAAAATTTGTTTATAAATCATAACTAGGTTGTCAGATAATTTCAATAAAAACAATATAAACAGATTAACTTACTTTCAATAGCTTGTTTAGAGCGTTCCATGAAAATAGTTCCAGCGCAGGGATGCAGCGACGGATCAGAGTCCCAGTCTTCAGGTTCTCGTTCGCTAATGTGCTGTAAATTATTAACACTGATACCTCCTTCTGGAAGATGTTCTTCAAGGCCTCTTGTGACACCTTCGACTGTTAATTCCTTACGTCCAACTTGAGGACTGGAATAAACACAGCAACTGTTTTTGTTCCCCATTTCTTTTAATCTTTCTTTTAAGTCTTTCTTTTAGTCTTTAATTATTCCTTCCTTCTTTCCTTCCTTATTATTTTCTTTTTTTGTTCCTTTCTTTATTTTCTACAAAAGATCCTCTACAGTTTAGTGTTGTTTTCTTCCTGTTCCTTAGCTTAGAAAAAATGTTCAGGCGAATACGTCTGATGATAATAACAGAATGCAGAGCAAAACTGAATCTAATATTTCCTAGTTGTTCACATCTCGTTAAAAACACTCTGATCAGCTGACAAAACGTATCAAATGCATAATACACATTGTTCTATTCCATTGATTCATTTCGATGCTAACGTGCACCCCATACACTACCAAAAACGTACCCTTGTTAAACTATAAATCTTTTTCTCTCTCTTTCTCTCTTTCTTTCTATTTTTATTTATTTCTCGCGACAGATAAATACACTGTTATAATAATATTTAAAAATAACGTAATCGTTGTCAATATCTCTATATCTGTCTCTCTGTCTCTTTCTTTCTCTTTTTCTTTCTCTCTCTTTCTTTCTTTCTTTTTTTTTTTATATATTTATATATATATATATGTATAGATATACATATACATATATGTATATATATTTCTAATTCGTATAAACTAGAATTGGTTTTACAATTTGTCAGGGAACGCAGCAATGCCAACGCCTTGAAGTTTTCCTCGTGCCGGTCGACTTTTTCTTGAGGTTTAAATAACAACACGAATTTAATTTTCGTGAGAAATCGTTAATTGTCGTATGACTCATTGTCATAGTTTATAATTCCCATTGTTTAAATGCGCGAATCTAAAAGTGCGAATATCCTTCTCGTGTATGTTAATTTATTTTATGATTTTTCACTATCTGCCAACTAACTTTTCCCTTCCCTTGCTTACTTCCGTATGTATGCATGTGTATGATACCGTATATACCCTTCTATTGACCCACGGAATATATAATTATTAGAAATGTTTAGAGTTATCTCCTGTGGTGCCATTTATTGGACAATTCCAAATAATACTTGTAACACCATCAGCTAAGCGCCATTACGGAATTCGTCACTAGAAACAGGTTGAACAACTGTTGCAATCGAACTCCCTATTCTAGTTACTTATCTGCTCTGTAGGGAATTTACGAAGGCGCTTTCTTTTTTTATTTAACTATTTCTAGTTACTGTTCTCTCACATTTGTCTCCTATTGAATACAATTATAATTTTAAAAAATATGTAAAAATCAGTCATTGTATTTTAATGTAATAATTTTTAGTATTATTAAAAGCAGTTTGGTAAATCTTAATTAATATTATAACAATTTATTTTTCAAACCATTGAAAAAAAATTAATATTGAAAATAGATATAACTATTTGAAACGTTATTGCTCGATAATCACTAATAAAATAATTCTTAACACATGGAACTGCTTTTTCCATAATAGACTAAATTTAAAAAAAGAAACAGAGTAAACTTAACGAAAAACTAATATAAAAAAGATATTACTTATTTTTTAAAATCAGGAACGTTAAAATATAAAATATAATTAATATAAATTTCTTAACAAGCCACGTTGTTAATAAGATAGTTTTCTTATAATACACACATCAATCATCTTAGAATAGCTTAGATTTAAAATAATCGGTGTTTTTCTATTAGTAGTTTCTTCTTCGGAAATATTAAACTTTCCCACAGGGACATTATCATCATAAATTTGATCTAATCCTTCTGAAAATTGCAATTAATAAAGGATTAAATCGTGATTGATTTTAAAACGATTTGAAAATTCCTGAAATAAGTAACTAAAATTATCGATACTTACTAATTATTTTCAGAGTTAATGAATTAGATATTTGGTCGCACGAAAGCACCTGCGCTACGATCATTTGAGATACTTCTGGAGTATAATCTGGTCCCATCGTTAACATCTGTAAAACATAATTTAATATATATAGAATAAAAGTATTTAATAAATGAAAGCAATAACGTTAACATCTAATATTTACTTTGAATCCAATAATATTAAAATTTTCTAATTCGTGTATTTTTACAGGAGCACATTGTTCAGGTTCAACATCAGAAAACGTTTGATTTTTAATATAGACATTACTTTCTTTGTTGGATGTATTTTTGTCAAGATTATTATTCAACGACTCGTTTTCCTTTTCATTAGAAACATTAGTATCATCTTTTTCAATATTAGATATATTTTTTTGCGTATTTATTTCTTCTTTTATTTTTTGATTATGAAATGTAAGAGGAGTAGAACTGTTCCTCAATTCAAACAGTTTCGATAACGTAGGATTTATCATACACTGTTGATTTTGTAGATTTTCATTTATTTCAGTCGTATCAAATCTTATATGCTTTCCCGATGACAAAACAAGAGAATCTACTATCTTAGGTTTCTTTGTTTTAACGTTATCGTCATTGGTATCTTTTGTTACACTTGATATGTCTTTATTTTTCTTCCCTTTTCTATGTCGTACTCTTTTACGTTTACTGTTAGAAGTTTCTTCTTTCTCTACGTAACAATAATCCTCTGTAATAGTACTGTTCATTGTTTTAGAATCTGTACTATAATTATCCTCTGTATCATTTATTATGCTATGAAATGTTACATCCATAGATGACAAATCTGTAATTTTAATTATTTATTACAAAATCAATTTAAAAATAGTAAATATATACATATATAAAAATTCAAACCATTTTTAAAATCAGAAAGGTCAACAGTTCGAAGAAGTTCATTTTCTTTCGTAGGAACTGTTGTTACTTCTTTAACGCATTCTAATGATTGCGTTTCTTTATGATTGCATGTTATATTCTCTTTCTTACTGCTAATATTTTTATCTTGTACAGAAGCTGATACAACATTCGTAACAGATTCTACTTCATTGTCCAAACCACTACCTGGTACAACGCTGTGACCACATATATTAACTATTATTTTATTATCTGAATAACATTGTAGAATAATTAATAAAAACAAATATATACTACTTACACAATTGTTTCATTTTCTTTTACTATTCTAGCATCTTCAGAAGGTGGTAAATATTCAGTATTATTTAAACACAAATGATAAGGTTCACTAATGTTAAATAATTTATTTATATGTTTCTTCATATCAGAAATGAATAAAATTTTCGTTCCATCAATAAACATCCAACAAACTTGTCGAATATCTTGATAATATCTCGATAAATCGACTTTAATGCGAAAATTTGAACGAGACATAATTAATGATACCTATTTTATTTATGAACTTTAATAAAAAAGAAACCGGCTTCACCTAAATTCAAACGACACGCACCTCATAAAATCTTGTAATAAAATAAATGCCTACGCTTTTACTTCTTCTTTGGTAAAGTTAGGTCAATTGGTTTATTAAGTTAGAATAAGTTATACCAACCAACGAAATTGAAAAAGTACCATAATTAACTAAACATTTTACTAAAGAAGTTAGTTAATTTTTTATTTTAAATATTTTTTCTTTGTTTTTTTTTTTTTAGAAATAATCTAATATAAATATTACTTCATTGTAATATAAATAATTATAGTAGGAAAATGTAAAAAAACAAAAGGTTATTTATTTAAATTTTAGAAAAATTATAATTACATTTAACAAAAAAAATAATTTTAATGTATATCCTAGGTATTTTGTTAAAAACATTTAAAATATTTATGTTGGTAACTAATACGCGGGAAATATTACCGGCTGTACCTAGTGACATAATTTGATGCAATGCAACGTAATATGCTGAGCGAAATGTATGCTTTATATTGGAATTTCTAATAAGTATGTACTGATAACTAATATTAATATTTATTAATCATGTTTATCATTATTGTTATTTAATTTTTTGTAAATAGATTATTTACTGGTATAATCGTGTATTGCACAATATAACAACTTTAAAGATTTGTAACGTGGTACATTGGTGAAACAAAGGATTATTTTGTGATTTGATTTTCTATACATTCTAATATATATCCAGAGAATAAACATGATTCCTTTAACGGAAGGAGCTTTAGATGTAAGTATAATAAATATATAACTTTTTGCTACGATATTATTGTATCATGTTTGAACATTTAATATTTTATCCATGTCAACAATGTTTGATAATGCGTTTTACGTTTCTTTAGAAAATCATGGCAGGCGACGATATTGACAACCCAATTATTCAAATACTAGTAAGAAAATGATTACCACTTTATTATAAATCTATTAATTATTAATTATTCTTGATTATACTTTTAGAACACCTGTATATGTTCTAACAAATATTGTAAATATTTATTGTTTACGTACTCTGTATACCAAAGTAATATTATATTATTTTTTAAATTTAGGGTCATAAAAAGTTAGTTGGTCAAAACACTGGAGAACGTTACAGATTATTAGTTTCTGATGGCAAGAGAGTTAATTCTTTTACTATGTTAGCCACACAATTAAATTCGAAGATAACGGAGTTGACTGATTTTTCCATATGCCAGGTTAACAGATATGCTGTAAGTGTGGTCAATAATAGTGGAAAACAAAAGTAAGTATTAATCTTTACTTATTTTGATGTTATTATTAAAAGAAGAATATAATTATTATTTATTTATATATATTTAAATAGACGTGTGATGGTGATATTGAGCATAGATGTAAAAGTTCCTGGCGAACAAGTTGGTTCTAAAATAGGAAATCCCGTAAATATTGATAACAATGCTAATGGAGATGCTAATGCAGAACCAATGAAATCACAAACTGTACAGAAGCCTATGCCGACACCCAACTGTAAGTTTTTTAATTTATTAAAAATATTATTCATTTTGTTACATTATGATATTTCATTTAATTACAGTTCCAAAAAGTAGTTTTCATGATCATGCATCTGAAATAACTACAACTCCTATTGTTGCATTAAGCCCATATCAAAATAAGTAAGCCGTATCGATATAATATTATATATTTAAAATATATTATAATATATTATTTACGTTTTAATTAATTTTATTATAGGTGGGTTATCAAAGCAAGAGTTACTAGCAAATCTAATATCATAACGTGGTCCAATTCTCGAGGCGAAGGAAAATTATTTTCTTGTGATTTGGTAGACGAGAGCGGTGAAATAAGATGTACAGCATTCAGAGATCAATGCGATAAATTTTATGATATGATAAATGTGTGTATGACTAATATATCTGTTCAAAGATCTTTTTACCTAAAGCTACAATTTTATCTTTGTTTCTTAACTATAGGTTGGAAAAATTTATTACATCTCGCGATGTAATTTAAAAACAGCGAATAAACAATACAGTACTTTGAAGAATGATTATGAGATGAGTATGACTTCAGAAACTGAAGTTATCCCATGTCACGATGAAGTTGATAGTATTCCAACAATTCAATTTGATTTTGTACCAATAAACAAAATAGAAAACAAAGAAAGAAACGATATCGTAGGTAAGACGTTAATATTTCTATACTTACATAATTAATATCGATTTGTTTGATACTAAGTGCATATATCTATTGCTATATTACAGATGTTTTGGGAATTGTCAAATCTTGCGAAGAAATACAAATGCTGAAAGCACGAACTACGGGTAGAGAACTTAAAAAAAGAGATGTTACTTTAATCGATGAAAGTAATACCATGGTAAAAGATTTATTATTAAAAGAAAGGATATATTACATATACATATATGTATATATATGATATGTAAAATTATAGTAAAAACATTGTTAATATAATGCAGATATGTTTGAGTTTATGGGGCTCAGAAGCTGAAAACTTTAATGGAAATAATAATCCTGTTGTCGCTATTAAAGGGGCACGTATTGGTGAATTTAATGGTGGAAAAAATCTTTCTACCCTAATGTCTTCCGTTGTTCAAGTAGATCCTGATATACCAGAAGCTCACAAGTATAGTTATTAATAAAAACAAAACTTTAATCTTAACTCTTATTGGACGTATATCACCTACAATGAGATATAGTTTGTACCCTATTGAACGTTCGCTATTTATTAGCTAACAAAAGACGTGTTAATGAATAAAACGACAAATAAGGTGTAACAAGTTTCCGTCCGATAAGGGTTAATACTTTATAATATTTAGTAATACAATAAAGAAAATATTTATATCTTCTTTTTCATATAGATTACGTGGATGGTATAATACTATAGGAATGTCTGATCAGGCTAAAAGTTTATCTACGAGTAATACAAATAGTATTATGAATGGAGAATGGTTAAGTATACAGGAAGCGATAGATTTGGTAACTGGTAAAAAAACTAATTCACTCATCTTCATTGGTAAAGTTATGATAACTTTGATTAAATCCGAAAACGTTACTTATAAATCATGTCCAGTTGAAGGTTGTAAAAAGAAAGTATGTAATTATTTCTATTCTTTAAATATTCAATCATGTTATTTTTTAACTTTTTGACTGAACGTATATATGTGTCCTGCAAGAACTTTCGATATAGACTTTGGGCGCATATATGCGTTTGGCGAAAGAGTTAAAAATATATTGTTTAATAACAAATTTCTTTATTTTAAGATGATAGATCAAGCTAATGGAATGTACAGATGTGAAAAATGTAACAAAGAATATCCAAGCTTCAAGTACCGGATTCTGGCAAATGTATGTACTTGAATATATATATATAGTCCCTATATTTTATCAAGATAGAGAGAGAGAGAGAGATAGGTAGAATTTATTTAAATTAATAAAATTAAATCTAACATTTTTATTTTCATATCTATCGTAGATTAATTTTAGTGATTGGATAAATAATCACTGGGCAGTGGCCTTCAACGAAGAAGCTGAAAAAGTTTTAAATACAACATCCCAAGAATTGGGTGAATTACAGGAAAACAATCAAGAGCAATTCTTGGAAAAATTTTCGGATGTCACATTCAAATATTTCCTTGTGAAATTACGTATGAAAGTAGAAACGTTCAACGTTAGTAGACATTATCTGAAATACTATATACAAGGTATCTTATAATTGGTGGTACAAACAAGAAGAGGGTGATTGTGGATGAAAAACTAAGTCGAAAATATGGAATAAAATTTGTTTATAATAAGACTTTGTGTTCTTGAGAAAAATAAGATTAAAAATTTGTCTACTACACGTGCTATCTCCTGCTCGCTTAGTACCACCAGTTATAGGACACCGTATATATATATATATATATATACATATAAATTCTTGTTTAAAAAAAATTGCAATTTAAATTATTTAACACACGTATGATTTTATTTTATAGGACGAATCAAGAGTAAAGGGAAACTGTTTATCCATATCACGGATGGATTATAAAACACACAGCGATGTCTTATTAACAAAACTAAAAGATATTATAGGATTCGAAAAGCTTTAAATTTTCATATACACTTATTTGTTGTAATCTATTATGCTGTATATTCATAACGATCTTTATTTAAAAGTTTGGTATTGAAGAAATTTATATTTTGCATACGTACTTTTTTTATTTTTTGATTGATCATTTCGTAAGACATATTTAAATAAATCCACATTTGTATTAGAAAAAACAATTTAAGTTCATCCAATAGTAATTACATTATTTATAATAATATTTTTCGTTATATTGTATGTATGAAAATATTTCAATTATATTAAAATTTTTTATTTCCTGAAGTAATATGTGAATGAATTTATATGATATTTATCAAAATTAATAAATACATATGTATGCCAATAATAAATAACTCTTTTGTTTATTTATTATTTATTACCTTTACAATGTTTATCTACTTTGTTATTACATTTATAAATAAATATTCAATTTTGATTTTTTAATAAGAATATATTTATTTCTCAAAATCGGCATGTACTTTCGGGTTACTCCCAACAAAATGATCTTGATATAACCTTCAAATATATATATTTTATTTTTAACATTTTTTTATATGAATCGTATCGTATAAATAAAAAAAGAAATATAATATAAGGAGAAAAAAATAAATTTAATATATATAAAAAAGAAAACCAATTTGGAAAATTTCTATTTAGTTTGCTTTTTTGCAATTCATGCATGTCATCTATATATAATATATAATATATACATGTATATATGTATATATATATATATATATATATATATGTTGTATATAACGTGAATGTGTAAGCCGGCGCTTTATGTGAGTTGATGCCCAGAGGCAGGTTACGTTTAGGAGATTAATTTTTGAGTTATAAATTCTTAAAGTAATCTTTCAATTAGTGCGATAGAATTAATCTATCATGGAAGAATTGATGCAGCATTTAGGTAAAATAAAAATTCCAAAACAGACCGATAAAATATATAAGGACGAATGTGTTTATTCGTTCGACACGCCAGTAAGATATTTTTTTCTATTTTTTCTTATACATCCTAATAATATTTACTCATATTAATCATTTTCTCCGTTTATTTATTTTTTTTTTTATTTTATCTTCTTTATTATCAGGATTCACCTACAGGTTTATATATCAGCCTAGCAACATTTTTGGGGTTGGGACAAGACCATGTTCTTCATTACTATCGGTTAACCCATAATCCTGTCTTTCTTCACATAAAACGTACAAAGAAGGAGGTACGTTAGAAATAATCTTTTAATTAATTACAATCTTGTGCGTGTATTCTTTTATTTAAAAAAAAAAAAAAAAAATCTTTGTGACATTGTAGATTGTACCTGATCAAAAAGGAGATGGTCCTGATAAAAAGATAACAAGATTAGCCATAGGAACTTCTGGTGGCTTTACACCAGATCAACAAAAATATACTTATCATGAGGAATATAAAATAGTTATATTGCCAAAGTTTACTGAAGTTTCTTATCCTAGGGAGGGTCTGCCAGCACAGGTACGTTTATAAATAAATATATCACGATCAATAAGTTTGTTATATTATTATTTGGAAATTTTTGTAATAAATTTTCAGGTAGAACTATCTGTCAAATTGATACTGGAGTCAGATTCCGCATTGAAAGTCGCAGAAACAGAAACTTTAGCTGGAACTTGGGACGGTGAAATAAAAGCTGTAACTAAGTAAGTTCCTTGTATCCAATGCGAAATGATTATATTCTGTTTCAATGGAGAAGATTATATACGTTTATAATTCACTACAATACCCTTTAATGGACTTTAATGATATTTATTTAATGTTTCTAGGCATGCTAAGAATTTGAAGCAACTGGATAATGGTATAAAAATTTCTCCAAGCGGTTGGAAGTGTGAGAAATGTGATCTCAGACAGAATCTTTGGCTTAATCTAACCGATGGTTCTATTCTTTGTGGACGTAAATTTTACGATGGCACCGGAGGGAATGATCATGCAGTTGAACATTATCGTAACACGAATTACCCACTCGCTGTTAAATTGGGTACCATAACAAAGGAAGGAAAAGCAGACGTTTTTTCGTACGATGAAAATGACATGGTAGAAGATCCTAATTTAATAGAACATTTGGCCCACTGGGGAATTAACATCACTCAGATGGAAAAAACTGATAAATCTATGGTCGAGTTAGAATTAGACCTTAATCAAAAATTCGGAGAATGGGTTGCCCTTCAAGAAGCTGCTAGCAAATTAACGCCATTGTATGGAGCTGGTTACACTGGTCTTGCTAATCTTGGAAATTCTTGTTATCTAAATAGTGTTATGCAAATGTTATTTGCTATTCCCGACTTTATAAAAAGGTACATTATATATGTAATATATTCATATAAATTCCTCTATAAATTATTTTTTAAATATATATATGTATGCATAATAATAATTAAAAATATTTTGTATAGATTTGTAGATGGTGCACCGTACATATATAAACAGAATTACACTGATCCAGCTAATGACTTTAATGTTCAAATGTAAGATTTGTATCTAGCAAAACAAATAGTGTTTCATGTCTGAGACATTTATATACTTAATATATTTATTCTAGGTCCAAACTCGGAGTTGGATTACTTTCGGGAAGATATTCCGTATCACCACTATCAAACACAGATGATGATTCGCGACAAGGTATTCCTCCAAGAATGTTCAAAAACTTGATTGGTCGTGGACATCCAGGTTTTTCCTCAAATCGGCAACAAGACGCTCAGGAATTCTTCCTACAGCTCATTAACATTTTAGATGTAATTATTTATAACACATAAATATGATTAAAAAAAATGTGTTTACAAAGTGGTAAATATCAAAATGCATCTCCACCGGTTTAACGAGACTTTTTTTCTTTTGTATTTTAACAAGCAGAGGCATCCAACTTGAAAATGATTATTTTAATGAAATATTTAACATGTTTTTACAAAGTTTCATAAAAAATTAAGATTTTCAACTTAGGAACTGTTTATGCCTTATTTATTAGTATAAATGTATTTGTAAATAATTTTATAATGTATTTCAATGTTTTTTTTATGTATCAATATTATGTACTATTTTATTAATGAAATGTAATTTAATTTAACAGCGTAACAGCAGACATCAGGTAAATCCTACGCACTGCTTTAAATTTAAGGTCGAAGAACGTTATCAATGCACAAGTTCTGGTAAAGTGAAATATACTTATCGTCCTGAATACATCTTACCATTACCTATACCATTAGAAGCGGCAACTAACAAGGTATGACGAATTATATTTATAAAAAGTAATTATTTACATATTATTACTATATTTTTCAATTAAGTATCCAGATAATATCCTCACTACAAATAAATTGCAACTGAAGTTGGATCTAATGGTCAGTGAATAGTAGTAATGAAATGTAGTATAATATCAGGAAGAAGTTGCGGCATATGAAGCACTGAAGAAAGAAACAGAAGCAAAAGGACAAAAAGTAGACCCAAATGCATTCGTGAGGCCACGTATTAAGCTAATGTCTTGCCTGGAAACTTTTATACAACCGGAGATAGTCGAACAATTTTACAGTACCGCATTGAACGAAAAAACAACCGCGCAAAAGTAAGCATTCGATAATTCGATAATATTTTCCTATTTTTTACAATAATTATTATTATTCTTTTTTTGTTTTAAATATTACAGAACAACGAGATTGGCCACATTTCCTGATTTCCTATTGTTGCATTTGAAAAAGTTTACTATGAAAGAAAATTGGAGCCCTGTTAAATTAGATGTAGCTATAGAAATGCCAGATGTAATAGATCTGAGCTCTTTACGTGGCTTAGGTTTACAACCTGGTGAAACTTTGTTACCGGATTTAGCTGGTTCTGACCCACCATCTCCAGTCTACGATCGTAGCATTTTAAATGACCTAACAGATATGGGTTTCCCTCAAGAAGCTTGTAAACGAGCTTTGTACTTCACCGACAATCGTGGTATAGAAGAAGCTACTACTTGGGTGATGGAACATATTGGTGATTCTGATATTGCGGATCCGTTCGTGCCTCCTGGAATTGATGCTAAAACAGGTAAATAGCATTTTATAGAGATTCCTATAAGAACAATTCGAAAGTCAAAACGATTTAACTTCACTTTTAAAAAAATAAAATTTAATATATTTAATCAATATTTTAGGAAGTGATAAATTTGTACCAAATGACAATGCATTGGCAACGGTAATGAGTATGGGTTTTACTAAAGAACAAGCAATAAAAGCTCTCAAAGCGACTAATAATAATTTAGAACGCGCAGCCGATTGGATATTTAGTCATCAAGTTGAATTGGATGACGGTGAAAACGATGCTGGATATTCAGACGATATATTTCGAGATGGAAGTAATCGTACGTATTTTATTATTTGTTATTTAAAATATTATATTACTATATCAAATCCTTATCGTTTTAATTAATATTATTAATTATATTTTCTATTTACAGAATACAAATTAGTAGGGTTTATATCACATATGGGGACTTCATCAATGGTAGGACATTACGTCTGTCATTTGCTGAAAAATAATCGATGGGTGATATATAATGACGATAGAGTAAGTATTATAATAAATCTATCTATATCTCTTTTGTTCATATCGTTGTGTGATATTTTATAACTGATTATTTTTTACAGGTTGCTTTATCTGAAAATCCACCTAAGGAGTTGGGATACATATACCTCTATCAACGTATCGAATAGATTACTTGATATTGACTTTGTATAAAAAAAAAAAGAAAAAAAATATTATATCATCCTTTAACAATAAAAAATACGGCAAATAATAATTACACTGCGTGTGTTCTCGATATTCGTTTAATTAACAATATGTACTTTTTTAATGTCATTTATAATTTTGAATGAAAATGATCATTATTTAAATTTGAATTAATTATGATATAATTTTTAATGCTTTCCGTGGAAATATTTAAACGGATAATTTTAAATATGAGTTATTTAAAACTTTAACACAAAAATTATATGTTATTTTTTATTACAAATTTTGAATAAAATATGCTTGGTTTTAAAAATACATTCAAATGGATCAAATTCTTTATAAATATTGTCATATAATTAATTCATATAAAATATAAATTTATACATGCATTTCTATCGTATGGTAGATTTAAAATAATCCGAACATTTATATATATATTTATATATTTTTTCATAATTATTTATTATAAAATGTGGGCATTATACTATGAAAATTTTTAAGGGATTTAAATTTAATATTTTAGAAAATATTTTTCATTATATTAGGTGTGTAAAGTATATTATTGTATCTAAAAATTTTTTATATTTTGGCTGAACCAATTTGCTGTTATAATCAATAAAATTTACACAAATTGAAACTAATTTTATTTAGTTAACAATTTTAGCATAAAGTTTGTTAAAATGGATATAAAAAGTTTATATGCCAAATTAGTTTTTTTATTTTACCCATATCTACTCAATATTATTTTTCTTAACAATGTTAATAATTACAATATTGCATGCACATAACTTGCATTTGTATATTACAGAAGTTAAAAAAAGAAAAACAAATTACAAAAATATATTTTGATTATAAGTAGAAGGCCACAATTTTACATTAAAATAAATGTATAGAAGCTTAATAGAATCTATGGCTAATGTTTTAACATGAATAACCAGAGGGATCCTTTTTAAGTTTACAAATTCAACGGTTTTACAAAATTCATATTATATAAGCTCTCTTATTAATATATATATTTTATATACGTATTTCAAACATATCTATAGATTTTTGATTGATTATGGTGAATTAAAGCGATCAATATATTTAGCGATAATTACCTAGTTCTTTTTTTTATTGATTGTTATTGTAATAAATTTTTGTGGTATATTTATTTTTACAAATAACATTAACGTATCATTTTAATGCCGCTTAGATACTATTTAACTTTTAGAAATATTCTTACCACAAGCAATTAGGCACAACTTATCACAAAAAATGTGATTATACGATATCAATTGTTATATACAGGGTGCTTCGTAATACACATGTTTATATAAACTATTTTCCATTGTTTCTGTGCCCTCCCTGTCCACTCTCAAAGTGGGCCTCATATATTACGAAACACTGTGTAACATACATAAAATGTATTTGAGATTTAAAATTAATATTGTTTATTTAATAAAATTTACTATGAATTAATTAAAAATATATGATATTTACAAAAAAAGAATTTCATTTTTTAAAGTTTTGCTTCTATTAAATAGTTCCTACAATTATTTACCAGTTTGAAGTATATAGATTAATGTTCTTTCGTATAATCAAAAGCGAATTAGATATTAAATAATTGACTCAAATATAAAATAATAATAGCCGTTGGTTAAAATAATTAATAGTTATATGATTACCTATATATACATAAATATGCATATATATAAATATATATATATGTATATCTATTTTTTAAGTTTTTGTTTTTACACAAAATCTTAGTAAAATACTTTCTTAGTAAAATACAAAATACTTTACGTATTTTGTATTATTAACTTATATTATATAGCTATTTTTCACATATGTAATAACAATACTTTTATTTTCATTAAAATTTCATTACTGTAATATGTAATTAAAATTTTAATATTAAAATATATATATATATATAGCACATGCACATATATAAAATGTATTCTTATAAAATAATCTAAAATTTATATATCTCACCGTAGGTTATACTTAACTAACTGTCCTGATTTCTTGTCTAGAATTAGGATCGATTATACCAATGGATGGCGGTATGGCATAAATAATTTGATCTCCATCTTTCTTAAATATTGGTTCAATTATATCAGGCATTACTTCTACTCGTAATACTCTACTCTTGTTACCCAGCATACATTTAAACTTTACGTCTACTGTAACTTGTAGATCAGTACCACGTAATCTATTAACAAACATTTTGATCATATTATCTTTAATAATAATTCAACTTCAGGAATAATTTCGATCACATAAAGAAATTTAACTTACTGATTGTATCTAGTACTTAATATACCAACAAGTTCACCGACTCTATCTTCCTTGGCAGTGATTGAAATAATAAGATCATTTCCTCGATTAGAATGAATGATTATAAGTTGATCTTTTCCAGGTGATACGCTTAAGCCAGTTATTTCAGCAATAGGTATACCTTTTTTCATACTCTTAAATTTGACACTTTCTAATTTGTACAAAGCATGTTCTGTTACTACCAAAACACGATCAGCTTGTTTGTGAAATCTGTATTAAGAAAATAAATAAGTTATTCTACTTAATTGTATTATAAAAGTATTAAGAAAATATTTTTAATGACCTATTAGTTTTTCTGACGAATGAACTGAATAGAACAGTCTTAAAATGATCTGTATTTCGAAGATTATTTATCGAAGAAATGAAAACATCATTGTGAGGATTCTCATCTGGTTTAGATAAATAATTTCCTTCCCAACGTCTATCCTGACCCCAATAAAGTCTTTTGGAACGTAATACAGCTCCTGCAGCCATCTTAAATAAAATAAAAAATGGAAAAATTGTTCAAACTATGAGATAAAAAAAAATATATTTTTCTTTATCATTTACCTTTAATCGTAATTGTGGCCAATCTTCTCTAGGAACAACTTTAAGCACCATCCAAGCACGCCATCTTGCAAAAATCATTTTTAACGAGGGTACAACATGACGAACAGCATAATTCTCTTTTGGCCATGTTAAATGTTTACCATGGTCACGCATAGACTTAACATTAATAAAAGTTTTTTCCAACGCTTTCATATAAAAATATCTCTTGTATTGACGATAATATCTTATAATAAACAATGCAGCTTTCATTTTTTTGTATTTTTGTCGACACAAATAACCGCGCCATTGTTTTTGTAATAATATTACAATCCCTGGTATCAAATCTTCACGTGCCTAAAATAAAAAATATGTTAATTTTAAGAACATTAATAATTATACATTATGCGTGTTTCTCTTTATATAAATTAAAGAAAATAATAATGCGAGATTAACAAACCTTTTCTAATGCAAATAAAGTTTGAGGTGAGCGTATAAATATTTTAGTATGACCATATTTAACATCATCTGAAAAACCTTTTTCTTCCATCAACGTACGAACTCCATCTTTATCATTACCGCCTCTAAAGTTAGGCCAAGTATATTGTGATATCATCTTATATCTAAAAAGAAAAAAAAGTATCCTCTCGTAAAAAATTATGGAACGTAAGATAAAATAAAATCTAATAATATAAAGTTATATAGAGTAACCTTTTCAAAAATCTGTCATATTTTTGTCTATGAGCAAATCCTGCTCTCCTTACTAATATATTTTCAACGAGTCCCAAATATCTTACTTGATGGTTTACTCTTTCTTCATCAAAAATGATAGGAGATTTAATTTCATTAGGTTTTATGCACCGAATGTAAAATGGTTCTTTGCTAGTTAAATTTTTAACCAATGCGATCATAGAGTTACGGAATAATGTACCAGCGGTCAATGGCCTTTTCGTAGTCTGTTTTATAATGAAAATGCACATTTCAATTTGTAATAATTAGAATACGTAATAATATATATATAATATTTCTGTTAAATATATTTATATGTATATTTACTTTTGTAATATCTTGAGCACCTTCTGGCCACATATTACTGATTATAGAATCATTGCTTTTATAAAGTAAACGTTTAAAGTCTTGAAATAGAGTGTCTTTGTTTTTATCCAAAAAACCATTAATGTTATATACTACATCACCGGCATAATGTTTGATTTTAAAATGAATCCTGTGTTGTAATTCTTTATCCATCGGTTTTAATTGTCGAGAGGAATAATGTTGATGATCTGCCAATTTTGTATCCATCGCTTCGAGAAGCATCTAAAAGAAAAGAAAATGATATTTTCGACGAACATTAAAATGGTACATTTTTGTAATTATTTATTATCGTACCTCATCCGTTACTTTGCCTACGTTGAGACACGCTTCATCCATGATAGCTAATATTCCTTTATGAGATAGTTCCACTAAGTCACAAATTATTTGATTATTAAAATATTCAATATTTTGCCATGCAATTCCTTCCCTCTTATACTCTTCTTGTTCTTGTTTTAAAACCAATTCTGAAAATTTGTAATCATATATGTTAAATATAATTATAATATATAATTTTTTACATAGATTCACACAATTAACATCAAAGTATTATATAAATATATGTAACAAATAATATAATAATAATAAGTATAGATATACATCTATATATATATATATATACTATACAATAAGAAATATAAGAAAAATAAAAGTATAGATCACAATTAGTATTTTTATATTTACATATAAAGTACTATACTCACCAAGTATATACTTGGCGTTAAGTCTCTATGACTCTTGATCCTATTAAATGAACTTATCATTTATAACTGCATATATAGATGTATGATCAATGTTAAAATATTATATGATCATACACATTATGCAATAAGAAATATAAGGAAAAGGATAAAAGCATATTGGTTATTCAATTAGTCAATTACATATCGCATATAATAAACTTACCGATAAAAAGTTGTTGTAATTTTTCATTGCAGTAGTTGATACAAAATTGTTCGAAGCTGTTCACATCAAAGATTTCAAATCCATAAATATCTAAGACACCGATGACTGTTTGATATTTACTAGACAAATTATTGTCATTTACATTAATGGAATCATTAACGCGTGATACGATCCATGTAAATAGCCTTTCATATATTGCCTAAATAATTTAAGCATATTGTTAATATTATTTATATTCATTATGATTTTATATGATATAATTCGAATAATATATATTATAAGCAATTATGTTACCTTTGCCAAAGCATCCCTACCATATTCAGCTTCCATTAAAGTATGCGTCTTTTGCATTATTTCTCCACCAGCTGCTATTACTCTTTGAGATAAAGCAGTTCTTAGTTCATTTGAACCAATAGAAAATAAAGCTGCTGTATTAGCTAGAGCATTACTTTTCTCAACAATAAGTTTGTCTTCATTTATTTTATACATAATATTACCCTAAATGGTAAAGAGAGATTAATTAAAATATAAAAGCTAAATGAACAAATAAATGAAAGTTAAAAATAATAATTAAATAATATTACCAGATGTAAAATGCCAGAGATAATATTCCAAATTGTTTGTATTTCATTTTGTGAAAATCCTAAAGTAGACATGGCCCCGTTAACAGTCTTATAGTCACCCCTATCATTTATATTTGATTTATTATCATCTTTATTGATATAATAATAAGCACTAGCATCACGCACTAATTTCATTTGATGCAAGTCAGCTTCGCTACAACCATTAATCAGCTAGAAAATTAAATTAAATATTATATGGAATACTCCATTTGATATCGTTACAAATAATCTCGGTTATGTGTTTTAGATTATTATACCTGATAAAAACAATGAAAATTACGTTCTCCTTTTTGTTGATAGACTACTCGTGATTTTTCAAGTAAATAATTAGTTATGTGTCCACCCACCGGATCCCCTTTGAAATCAAAATTAATGTCCATATATTTTCCAAAACGAGACGAATTGTCATTCCTATTCGTTTTAGCATTTCCAAATGCTTCTAATATTGAATTTGATTGTATAAGCACGTTCTTTACTCTGAAATTGGCAAATCAAACAAAGATAATTATATTATTAATTAAATATTTATATACATATAAGAAAACGCATCTTATAGTAAAAATAAAAAGATCAAGTGCAAAGTATCGTTATCAAGATCTTTAATTGAAAGAAAAATAATATAAATTATCTAAAAAAAAAGAGGAGATTATGATAGATTAGATAATGATGTTTTATAGTTCACACACCCTGTTATATTTTTATTTTTTATATTAAATCTTTTATTAGATACCACTAAGAATAACAGACCTTTCGATTTCCTGCTGTCCGCTTAGATTGGTAACAGCAGCAATATATTTCATAATAATTTTGCTAGCTTCCGTCTTTCCAGATCCTGATTCACCGCTTATCACTATACATGTGTCCCGACCTTGTTGCTTCATTTCGCGATGTGCTGCATCCGCGATAGCAAATATGTGTGGTGGATTTTCAAATAATTCTCTCCCTAGAAAAGAAAGTAAATACAAAAAGAAATATAAAATAACAAGTCAATCGATACAAATTAAATTGACATATCTTGCGTATTATAATTTTATTTCTATTACCTTTATATTTATTAATATGGTTCGCATCATAGATATTTGTATTTTTATAAGGATTAACACTTACGCACACTTCCCCAATATACGTATATATTTTTCCACCTTTGAATCTGAAATAATACAAATAGATATAAATATGTAATTAGACAATCTAAATGATCTATTTTAAATATAAATTCCTATATCGCTTAGAAATATAGTTTAAACGATAAGAGAGCGTGTGTACTTTCAGAAATTTTTATAGACAAAAGAGAGATATGCATTTGTTCTATCAAAATCAATTATTATCAATAACAATTTTCTATTTCTTTTTATCAACAATATAAATACGTGAACACGTCATTCTTGAATTGTCTTTTTTTTACTGATAGTGTATATGTATGTTCGACAAAATTTAAAGAAATAAAAAAGAAAAAGATATGAGTTTAAGTAAACAGATGAGCAAATTTTATTTATAAAAGATGAAATAAAATCAAATACAAATGCATATATATATATATATGTGTACATATAACGAAAAAAAGAGAAAAAAAATTAGGACACATTCTTAAGTAATGCGTCTATGAGTATTTAAAGAACATTATGATGCGAACGCACACCGATTTAGCGAACAGGTGACTCATACTTCACGTAAATGTGATAAGAGAATTACGTACTTATACGGTGTACAATCGTTTCACCGAAAGAAACACATTGTTAAAGAGATACATTTTTTTCTCCTATATTAATTATACATAAAACAACAATAAAAATATTAACGAATCATCAATATATGTTTTCGTAAATCTATATACGCGAATTTTATTATAAATTTGATTATTTGAAAATATTTTTCGTGTTTTATTAATAAGAATAAATATGACATATTTTTTTTTTTGATATGTATATATATGTATGTTTTTATTGTTATTATTAAGTTGTTTTAAAAAAAGAATGTAAAATTTAAATTGTTAGCGCTTTTCAACCACCTGCTGCAAGTATGAACCACGCCCTCTCGGTAGAGATGAATGAATCAAGAATAACAAATTAACTAAAAGACGCGCGCCCATTCTTTCCTACAAACTGTCAAAAAAATCTGAACAAACTATGAAAATAATAATAGACATTCTTCCTATTTTTTCGATAAATTTCGATGTTGTTAAAAAACGATATTAAGATCAAATAAAACTTACCTAACTTTCAAGTTTTCCACGACCTTCTCGATGTTGATCTCATCCAGTAGGACAAAATCTCCAATGCCAATATCCTCGTGAGTTGCCATTTTCTTCTATCGTTAATGAAGGGAATATAACAAGTTTACGACGAACTTATTAATTTATCCAACGTTTTATTAGATATTATTGTTAAATGTCACTATAACAATAGTCAATCGTACCTACTACTGACTGATTTCCACATGCTGCTACTCATTTTAGAAGTATCGTTTTATCTAACGTCATACCATTGTATGATGTAGAGGGCATTAAATTCGCAACGATACTATAGACACCTATCGGTGCTTTTCATAATTATTCGCAACATTCTTTTAATTTATAAATCTCATTAAAATTTTAGGTCATTTTTTTTTTATATTTATAAATGACATTTTTGATTTTGTATTAGATATGTCCAAACATATTTCGTCATCTTATCAAGTACGATAACGAATGGATCCTGCTCTTGTATGTGAATATGTTCTTAGTCGACCGAAAAATATACTTTTCAAAATAAAATATAAATATATGCATATGATGCACGTATATTTAAAGTATATGTATATATACTGCAACATTATCACTTTGTAGGTTACGTGAGATATGTGATCTGCCTGACATCTAGCAGCAAATTAAATGAATTTGCAAGTATGCTTTGTCGTTCACTTTCTAAATGACGCGAGAATATCTTTTTATCTTAACAATTTATTTGTAGCTACGATATAATAAAGATATGTTTATAATATTCTGGTAATCTCTGGTTTATTAGATTGAAGAAAAATGATGATTTTTCTTGTTTCTTCTGATCGAATAGATGGACGATGACAGGCTTCGTTATCTCTAAAATTTTATCAACCTGAAGTGTTCCGATTGTATAATCATATAGTGTGACAATTAATACTGGATTAAACACAAATTAAAACACAAAGATAAAAACAAAAGTTCAACAATGGTATACACGTTTTTACACTTGATAAATTCAGGAATGAAAAAAGTAAATAACCGAAAAAACTTAATTAATTATTATTGAGTTCCAGTAGAGGCTGCAACGATCGACTTCCTTGATTGGTTGATTTTTAGTCATATACGAATCATTCACAAATTAAAGCGATTAATTCGATTATTAGTATATTTTTTAATTTTAACATTAAAATACTTGATTAATATATAAAATAAATTTTTTAACACGTCGACGGCATGTCCTGCTTTTATATATCTACGATTGTATGATTAAGTTTCAAATTTACCCGCCTGCGTAGAACAATTTGCGCAAAATAAACGAAGTAAATTTTCTATTTTACTTAATTGCTGTTCTCTTATTGGTCGCCAATTCAACACTACCGTCATCTGCCGAATTAATTTTACAAACTAAATAACTTCGAAAGAGAGGTTAGTTTGATAAGTGTGTTTATTGATATTAAATAAAACTAGTATATATATTTCGTTTTAAAATTATACTTTTTAACTTATAATATATATATTTTCACATGTTACTTTGTGATCACATATTATTATAAATAAATTCAGAATAATATTTTCCAATGGAGAACGTAGTCGATACGAAAGAAAATTTAGCACAATCAATACGACTTTTGAATCAAGAAACTACGCAAAGAAAATCATTTTTAAGATTAAGTACTAAAAGTACTACACCAAAGAGAATATCTTTGCAACAAAGTGCTCATTCTCGCAAAGATGCTGAAGATACATTCAATCAACTCAATGATACACTAAGTCCCAAAATATCCTCCAGAAGTTATGTTAATACAAAGATGATGAAGGCTCATAATTACTCTGATATAGACATATCTTTGACTGTAGCACCTCATGAATTACGTGATATAATGGCATGTTCAGAAAAGAATGATATGACCATGCGAGAAATCATGGAAGATAGTAGCGTAACAGGAATTATTTTGAAAGCCAACGAGCCATGGCGGGAAGTTAATACTAAATTGTATTATGATTTCTTACAATGCATACAAGCACATCTTTCTGAACTACAAGTCTTCGATACTATTGCTGATTTTATACAAAGTTGTACTGATACTTTGGAAATAATGCGAGGTAAATCTCATTTCTTAATTCATGCGTAATGTAAGATTAATGCATGAATACGTTGTATTTATATATTTATGTGCTTAATGTATTTATTCTTTGTTGTATGCTTTATTATAGGAATGCAAGCTAAGGTCGAAAATACAGCCTTATCTATGGAAGAAATATCATTAGAAAATGAAAGAAATACATGGAGACTTATATATTGTCTTTATCAAAATAGGGTAAACGCATCAAATTTTGATACTATGATGGAAGATAATTCTAATGTAACTTATATATCAGAGAAAAATGTAATAGAACATTTATATAAAACTGAAAGACAAGTAAGAGAATATCAATTGATTATAGATTGGTTAGAAAAAAATGCATTGGATCAAGCTAATAGATCACCAAGTATAGAATGTTTTACCGATAAAACTGTTGCTTGGGAAAATACGTTGTATCAGTTGCAAAATAAGAGTATGGGAATAGCTTTTGGATCTTCCAGACCATTAATAACTTCTATGGATCCTGATGCTCCTATAAGAGAAGGCAAACCTATTCATGATTTAGATAAGGAAGATGATATTAGACTTGAAAAAAGAATGTTTATAGAAGTACGTTGTGGTCGTCTTCAAAAAGCGCAAGCTTTATCAATTCATTGCGGTCAACCATGGAGAGCTGCATGTTTATTAGGATGGGTACCTCATCACGATCCAAATTATAGTAATCCTTTGACAGATACTAAATTACCAATTATAGGTAATCCTAATAGAGATCTTTGGAAACAATGTGCTTGGGAACTTTCGCAGGATAAGCGTGTAGGTAATAAAATTCATGCATATTATTATTAATATCAGTGTACATTATATTATTACTCTCATTTATATTTTTTCACTTACTCAGGTCAGTTTTATCGTGCTATTTATGCCAGTCTTTGTGGAAATGTTCAACAATTGTTACAAGTAGCTATGTCCTGGCAAGATGCATTGTGGGCTTATATGAAGGGTCTCTTGGATGTTAAAGTTGAAGCAGAATTAAGAGATACAATGCCAAAAAATCATGCACCAATGCCTGAAGAATATTGGAAGAATAATATTTCGTTAGAGGAAATATTTAAGGAACTTCATGCATCCAAAAATGAATTGATACGCACTCAAGCTAGTACACCGGATCATCTTATACAAAAGTATTTAATATTAGATCAAATTCCAAAGTTAATGGAAGAAATAGAAACAATGATTGATCTAGGAACCTGTGATCCCCAGTTTTTAAGATTCTTAGCGCATTTAATTCTATTTTTACGACAAACTGGAAAAAATATGAAAGATAAAATAGGAGATAAAGTATTACAGGCGTACGTTAGAGTTCTTATCAAAATAGGCGATCCAATCTTGATTGCATTTTATACAGCTACCTTACCGCAGGAAGATCAAATATCAAATTATGCCTCGTATTTAGAAAATATTACCGATTTTGAGCAACGTAAGAGATGTTTGACTGCTGCCGAAGATGCTAATTTGAATGTTGAAGCTATTACAAAAACAGTTGTTGAAAGTATACGTCAAAAGAATACAGAGGTTAAATCTGAGGATTTAAAGGGTGCTCTCACAGATGCCGATTTGGAAAAGATCAATGCTTTGGATTGGATTATTTTCTATCGGAACCAGCGAGAGGAAGCATTGTGGCAAACTAATGCATTAATAAGATATTTTCTTACCAACGACAAAATCGATGCTGCTCGCAAAGCTTTCAATAAAGTAAAAAAGAAATTATTTTATTAATAACATTAATTTAATTTCATCTTTAAAACTATTCTATATATTTATATATATACATTTATTTCAGATCCCACCAGATTCTATTGAATCAGTTATGTCTGATTATTCAACTATGGAAAATACACTCGTAAACCTTACAATGACTGATAATTTATCAAAAAAAGCATCAAGTACTATTAGAGAATTTCTTTGTTATAAAACATACCTTGATGCACAGGAAGGCTTTTCGGAATGGTTTCATCACTTTCATCATGGTAAACCAACTCCGTTGGAAGATTTATCAGCGTATGCAACATTCACTGAAAAAGTTGCTTACGATCATAAGAAGGCGCAATATAATACTGAATTAGATAGATGGAAATGTACTATGCAACATCATACCAAAGTATGTTTAAAATTATATAAAGTAGTTTTCAAATAGATTTAAAATGTTAATACTAATTATATTTTCTTTTCTTTATATCAGGCGGTCAAGCAGCTTTTATTTAACGTTCTTTTATTTCCTGATGGTGGTTGGCTCGTCGACACCAACAATAATTCACACGAAGTTAATGATGATGAATCAAATGAACCATTAATACAGGAAGAAGTATTAAGGAAACATCAATTAAAAAAATTACGCAAATTATGCATTCCCAAAATTGCATTATTGTTACATACCGTCATGTCTGAAATGAATGAACATGCCGGTTGTATACAGTTAGCCGATATCCTTGCGTGCGAGCAATATCAATTGTTTGAAGTATGCATTTCTGAAAAAAAAAAAAAATAAAATAAAATAAATTATTAAAATAAATATTATTATACTTATATAAAATTTATCTAAAAATTAATTAAATTTTTTCTTGTATTTTTTACAGGTATTCCCTAAAGGACGACTTCGTGAAATATTTAAAAAAATTTGCGAATCCTCCCTCATCCTGATGGATCAGAAAAAGGATCCATGGGGTTATCCAAAGTAAAGTAGCTGTAAAATATTATTATTGTAATTTGTTCTAATACAAATCTTTTTATAAAATCAGTTTATTGTCAACCACAAGAAGTGAATATAAAATTTGATACAATGTTCAATAATTTATATTAAACAATTAATACATTTTTTTACCAAATAAATATTTACTTTTAGATGTTTGTTTTATGTAGTTGCAAATAAGCGCAGCGTAATACGTCGGAGATGTCGAGTAGATTCATGAAGAATAGCATATGACAGGAATGGCGAACAAATCGATCGCGATCGATTGCGATCGATCTATCGTGAAGCGATTTTAGTCGATCATAGCCGACAGGAGACGATTTTGAAACTTATCGTTAGTCGCTTTTATGGAACAAACTGTCGTGGTTTATGTTTTACATGTGTTATGTGTTGTGTTAAGATTTAATTAGGTTAATTCCGACATATTTTTAAGAAAAATAGTCGATTATATATATTTTTAATGAAGTTGGCCACCCCTGATATATGGAGATGTAAGTGTAAAGAAACTTGGTGGAGAAGTTATTAAGAAGGGATAATAACAAGTAAGAACAACTAATATCTTTGTTTTTGATTTTTCTTCTTTTTCTTCTTTCTCTTCTTTCTTTCTTTTTTTTTCTTTTTAATACCACTAATTTCATGAATTGCAATTGCCCATAATTCTGTTGTCTTCGAAAACAATCTGTATTTTTCTATTCGCATTCTTAGCGTCAATCAGGACCATTCTTGTTCTTGTAAAATATTTGTATAATTATAATAATGGTAGCATAACTATAGTTACATGCTATTGCTGTAATAGTTATCATGAATATATGTTGTACTATTTAATAAACGTGCAGAACAAACGAGGATTATAGCAAATTGCAATTTATATGATTATTATGTGTTTATGTATTTGTGACTGAGATATCGATGATACCATATCAACGGTATTTATATTGTACAAAGTGATCCATGTTCTCGAATACAACAAAATTTAAAGGCAATATTATAATGCATTGTAATATGTTTACAACGTTCATAGTGGATGGTAATAATTACTTGAATTCATATCATTTTTCAATCATTCTCAACACCAATATCTATGATAAAAGGACAATATTTGATTTATTTACGTTATACTTATGTTTTAATAGCAATATCAAAGTAATATCATTTATTTATTTTCTCATACTAGACGAATGAAAATTTTGTTAAACAAAGCTTTTTATTATTATTATTATTATTATTACCATTATTATTATTATTATTATTATTATTATTATTATTATTATTATTATATATTTATGTATGAAGCGAAAAGAAATAGTTAGAGAAATATTTTCTTGCTAGCGAGAACAGTCTTTCTTTTTATATTTCAATTCTATTATTAGCATTACGATCTGTTACAGTAACTTGAAAATTTATATATTTTCTTTTCTTTTTTCTTTTTTTTATTAAATATACAAAAATGATTTTCGATGCTTTTCGATAGCAATGAAACCGCTGCTTTTTTTATTGTGCTTTAAAGCGTGTTTAAAACTAAAAAAATAAAGAAGATTTCTGATAAGCATAAAGAATTATAAGAAACAAACGATAATGCATTTTGATGCAGCAAAGTGTTTTCGTAGAGAGAGAGACAATAATTTCGTTGGGTCTCTTGCGTAGATTTCCTTTTTTCTATACTCTCTCTCTCTCTCTCTCCATCTTTTTGTTTTAATTTTATTTTTATTTATATTTGCATTTTTATTTTACATTAAACAATAAGATGAAGACTGTACATTTATAAAAGAGAGACGGTATTACAATCCAAAGGGGATAAAAATTGGTTTCACACACAAAGCTGATGCGAGACAAGTTAATATGTACTTTCAAAACGTAACATCTTACAGAGTTTATTTGTTTTTAATAGTAGTTATCTTAAAAATACTTTCAAAGTTTTTTATAATTATCCTAAAAGAAATGAAAATATAACAGAAAGAAATATAATATAAAATCAAATAAAATAAAATAAAATAAAATAAAATAAAATGAAGAGAAGAAAAATGAAACCATACGCAATTGATTGATGTATTTTTACACGGTTCGATCATTGTCTTAACACACTTATGTAGTTGAAACATTCATCATTTAGATTCTCTCTTTCTCTCTCGCACACAATACATATAATTTATTTAGTATCACATCACAATAAGATGCTAAATAGAGAGTTAGAGAATCCGTTAATTCTTTTTATTCTTATTTTCTTTTTTTTTTTTCTTTACTCTTTTCTCACCTTTTTTCTTTTTTTTCTAAATGCTGCATATGTACGCATGTGCGTGTAAGTATGGTATGTATATATGTAATAATTATTCATGATATTTCAAAAGGAAAATGAAGAAATGTAGTATATTAAGATTAATAATATTAATGATAATAATAATATTAATAATAACCATAATAATAATAATAATAATAATAATAATAATAAAAATAATAATAATAATAAAATATATGCAACGTTATTATATACATATATCGTTCATTATAATTCATTTCACGGTGTAAACCATGTCGTTTATTGTTTACATTCTCGAATTTAAATTCGTATACGATTTTTTATTTTATTTTATTTTATTTTATTTTATTTTATTTTATTTTATTTTATATTTTTTATGTGTATGCATGAAGTAGTATGTAATGTGTTTTATTAGTAATAGTAATAGTATTTAATAGTAATAGTAGGTAGTAAGATCTCTCTCTCCCTCTCTCTTTCTTTTTCTTTCTCTAACTTTTTTAAACTTTCATTTTAAATTACCAGATATATTCGAGCTCACTCGAAGTTGGAGATATGAGGATCTTCGATTACTTAAATTGAAAAGTGTGATATTTTCTATTAATTTTGTTTTCCTCTTATTTTCATTTCAGAGAATAGTAATATTACACGAGGATTAGAGATATTCACCATACATATTTAATTGTTTTCTAGTTTAACACGTAAACGATTCAAAAAATAACAAAAAAAAAATATAGACGATGTTTAATTACATTATTATTATTATTAGTATTATTAATTATTTAATTATCTGCTTTTCATACGCTACTCGTACACATCCGATATGCAGTTATTATTTTGTTGTCTTCTTTTTTAAAAGAGAGTTCTCGATTATATACATACATATTTATGTATACAGTGAGTAGTACCCCTTAAAATCGTACACCGTTACTTCTAAGCTTTATTTATAACAAGTTAATTAAAACAAATACGAAAATAATACATAGAAAACGTCTGTCATTAAATATTAATTATATTTATTATTTTAAAAAAAAATTTCAACTTGATATTTTATTAGATAAAAATTTTCAATTTGAAGTCATCATTATCAAGGAACGTTAAAAAAAAATGTATTTTAGTTAAAACAATCGAAAATATTAATATACTACAATACTGTATTGGATATATCTGAAATAATTGTTAATTAATCGAAAAAAATGTGTATTGTAATTTAGGAACACTGAGTATATATTCGGAGCACCGTCCCCTTCGAAATTCCCCTTCAGACTGAGCTCTTGTCCTCTATGAAAGTTCTTTTATTAAATTTTGTTTATATGACTTTCCGAATGTAGCACATGTGTATAAAAGAAATAATACACCTAGTCGATAAAATTTAAGATTCTAACGTTATGATTTTACTATTTTTATCTATTTTATGTAATTATTTTAACTATCCTGCGCAGGGAGATGACTTCGAAGAGAAGGGGTAAAATTTTCATCTTATAAAACATACAATCGAAATTAATTAATATTCAAAGTACGTTAAAATGTATGTAATGTTTAAAACAATGTATATATGTTAAAACAATCTTAAATATAAGTAGAGTGTATTAGAGTATTAAAATAATTGTTAATTAATCGATAGAAATGTCTATTGTTGTCTAAAAACTCGGAGAATATGTCCTGTGTACCGTCCTCTTCGAAATTCACTGTTGAAATGAGACGTTGTCCTCTATGAAAGTACTTTTATTAAATGTTGTTTATATGACTTTGCGAACGTTGCGTGTCAGTCTAACGATGGATTCCGAAGAGAACGGTACATAAAATTTATACTCGGTGGTTCTAAAGAACAATTACAATTTTTTTCGATTAGTTAACAATCATTTAAGGTATATTTAATACAGTACCGTACTATATTAATATTTCCGATTTTTTAAACTATAATACATTTTTTTTTAACGTTCCTCGACAGTAATGAGTTTGATTTTTAAATTTTTATATAATAATATGTACTATTGTTTAAATATTATTTAATTATATCCCACGTATATTATATCTTACGTAACGGTGTACGATTTTAAGTAACACTCATTGTATATGTATATACATATATTGCATTTATCTATTTCTTTTTTCGTATTTTTTTTCTTTTTTTTTTCCGTTTACTTACAACCTCACGATAAATTATTTTTAGATACGTATTTATTTATTTATTTATTTATTCATTCATTTCTTTTTCTTCCTCTTCTCTTTTTAACTTCGTTTTTGGGATAGTCAAAAATTCTTTGATATTCTTTTGATGTGTTTTTAGTTTTCTTTTATTCTTATTCTATTTCTTTTTATTTTTTTTTTACGTGCATCGTCCATCTACGATTTCTCTTCGTTTTGTGTACTTTATTATTATTATTATTATTATTATTATTATTATTTATTATTATTGTATGTTTTTAAACATTCTTCTTCATCTTCCTCTTCTTCTTTTATTTAATCTTTTCTTTTTTTTTTTTTTTAGATCGCGCCCATCATCAGCAGTTCATCGGCAATGATTTTTCGAAAAAACGTGAGAGATCTATGGTAATATATATGTGTTATTTTATTTTATTTTTTCATTCGTCAGATCTTTTCGATTTAATTCTCGATTATTTTTCTACGTGCATATTTAGGTGTAATCGTTTTAGATTATATTTTTGTTTTCTTTTCTTTTTTTTTCCTTTTTTTCCTAAATTGTTTAACACGAACAAAAAAACAATTTTCTACGCCAAAAAGATTTTTAATTCAAAATGACTTTAATTTTCTTTTCAAAATTCCTCCGTTCGTTCATACGTTTTCTTTTTCGATATCGAAATTCCAAATTCCAAATTTCAGGATTCCCTTTTATATATCTTTTTATTTCTTTCCTTTCGTTTAATTGTTCTCTCTTTTTCTCTCTCTATATATAAGTACTTTTTTTTTGTATTTTTAATTATTTAAACATCTTTTCAACTTATTTTCCTTATACTTTTAATTCATTTACATACATTTTTAAGTTAAACACACGAAAACATTCAAATTATAATATTTTTCAATAATAATGATAATAATATATAAGAATAATTTAATATATATTCTAATAGAATAATAATAATAATAATAATAATTTTTTAAATATTATTACTTCGTTCTTTTTCATATATATATATATGCATTTCTTTCTTTACTTTCTTTTAAATAGAAAATTTTTCTTTCTCTCTACCTCTTCTTCTTCCCTCTCATTCTCTCTTTCTCTATTTAATTTTTTCTTCTCGTACGTTTTTAATGATAATATTTATCGAAAAATGTTATTATTATTATTGTTGTTAATTACGAAAAAATCGATATGCTTCTTCTTCTTCTTCTTCTTCTTCTTTCTTTTTCGATTTTAAATGTATGTACATACATACATACATACATACATACATACACACATTGAAAAAATCTAATTTCGCGTGTATATTTAAACGGATATGTATGTCTATGTATATGTATCATTTAATATATAAATGCGTGAATGTTGTGATGATTAATATGTGAAAGTTTAGAGAAGAACGAATATTATCCAAGACTTAAAATAGTTATATATATATATATATATATATTTTTTTTTTTTTTTCTATTACGAGATGATATATTATTATTTATGAAGTGAGCGACGTTTTTTAATTTTACAAGATGAAACCGACGACGACAACGACGACGATAATAATTTTTCTTTCTTTTTTCTTTTATACACATAATTACGTTAAAAATAATTAATAACAATCATAATAATAATAAAACAATAAAATAATAATATGAATAATACAGTAGTACTATTTTATTATTAATTAATAATTATATATTAATATATAATTATAATTAATTATTATAATTAATTATCATTATATTTATTTATCATTAAATTCAGTACCAGTACTTCATATTATTATTATTCTTATTATTATTATATATTTGTTCAATATTACAATAATAATAATAATATAATAACTGATATAGAGAAAAAAAATAAAAGTAAAATAAAAATATGAAGAAAAATTGTCAACGAATTTTGAAAATTCTAATGCAACAATGTTTTTCCTTATAATCTAACACTTTCGTTATAATTTTGGGCTGCTCCTGAAAAGAATTTAAAAAGGGGCTCGGAATTTGAATGATTTTTATAGTCGATAATACTAGGTCTCAATTATTAGAGAAAAAAGAAACAAAATGAAATTTTACTATAATGATTAGTATAGAAAGAGATAGAAAGAGAAAGACAGTCAGAGAGAGAGAGAGAGAAAGAGAGAAAGACAAAGATTTACAGTTTCTTTTACGTTATAATAATTTATCTACTTTCGTCTGTATTTTCGTATATACATACAAACATACATTTATATTTTGCATGTTTGTAAGTTTTTTTTCTTTTCTCTTTTAGATAATAATCCTTATTATTTATTTAATTAATATATATGTAATTAATTACTAATTTATTTATTTTATTTTATTTTATTTTACTTTTACTTTTGATTTTTTTTTTTTCTTTGAAGAAATAGAATATATGTATATATATATATATATGTATGTAATGTATGTATGATAATGCCTCTACTTGAACTATGCATAATTTATTGCAGAATTGTACACAACGTAATTGTTTAGTTTTTCTTTTCCTCTTAATTTTTCTTTAATTATTGTTTTTTTGTTTTCGTGTTGTTTTTTTTTCTTTCTTTTTTTTTATTGTTTCAGTATAATATTTTTGTTCATTATTATTTCGTTATTTTGTACGATTACGAATAGACGGCATTACCCGTACAAAAGATTTGACAAATATTATTTAACACATCTCCCGACAAAGAATTTCCTTTCCATCGAATTTCAAACCGATAAGATTGAAATTAATTTTTCTTTCATTTATTACAATTATCTTTTTACGGAGCAGTCCATTATTATTATTATTATTATCCTTATCATTATCATTATAATTATAATTATTATTATTATTATTATTATTATTATTATCATTATAATTATTATTATCATCATTATCATCATTTATTCCTGCAAGATGATCATCGGAATATTTTTTTTTTATTCCCCTTATTGTCTCACACAGAAAAAGTTGCATGTTTTTTTCTTTTTTCGTTTTCTCCCTTTCTCTCTCTCTCTCTCTCTCTCTTTCTCTCTTTTTATATTAACATTATTTTATTTTACTTTCTTTCGTTTACTTTACATATTTCTATAATTATCAACGATTAGAATCTTCTCTTTTTTACTTTTTTTTCATTTTATCTTTTTTCATTATTCTAAAAAGAAACGAAAGTGTGAACAAAAATTTGTATATTTTTCATAAAATCGTCATATTGTCCGAGATATGCATTCAAATTGAATATTTAAATAATATCGAATTATCGAGAGTAAGGAGTTATTATTGTCACTTATAATAATATCTTAACGTACTTAAACACGCTTCTTCTTCTTCTTCTTTTTTTTCCTCTTTTTAATTTTCTTTTTTCTTTTTTTTTTTTAAATATTTCTTCAACACGTAGATAATATTAGGCTCTAATTTCAACAATTAATTTTTTAGCACAATCCACTTTCAATTTAATTTCGTTTTGTTTTTCTTTCAAGAAAATTTGTCAACTTCTTTCTTTCATACAGCATATTTTTGTGTACGTGTGTGTGTGTGTGCATGTGTGTACATTATGTTTACACATATTCTCTCTTTTTTTCTCTTTTTAGTGTAAACGTTTAAACATATAATAATTGTTTTACTTTCGTGTTTATTCATTATTATTTTTCTTTCTCTCGTTAATTGTTTTTTTTTTTTTATAATAATATATTAAATATCTCTAAAAGTGGTCTTCGAGTTGGAGGAATATAGAGTATAAGCATTATAAATTTGCAAAGAATTATATAGTTTAACTTAGAATTTAGAGGACACCCCGCTGGCACTTAGAAACTTGGACTCTGTCTGTTTTTTAAATTAGAAATGACGATTACTTTCTTTTTCAATTTTTTACATCTCCTCGTAATATCTACATATATCTCTCTCACTCTCTTTCTTTCTAAGGTGATTATGTATTTCGCTGATTTCTTGGTTACACGTTGTTTTTCTGTATGTGTGTTGTAATATTCTCCCCCCTTCCTCCCAGTCCCTTTTTCTTTCAATGTACATACGCTTAGCGCATGACAATTTTTTAGAGAAAAAGAGGACTATAACTGTTGCGTGTGTTCTTTGTTCGTGTGTTGTTGTTGTTTGTTATTTATGTATTTGAAGAAGAAGATTTTAATTCTTTCGGAGTCGACGATTTAATCGTGCGAGCTTGCAAAAAAGTTCTCACTTTTTAATACATTTAAAATACATACTCGTTGTGCGCATTTTTGTATTTAATTTAATTTATTTTATGTTATTTTTAATTTAATTTAATTTAATTTAATATAATATAATATAATATAATTTAATTTAATTTACTTTTAATTATTTATTGACCTCACCGCAGGTTATAAATCATTTAATAATATTGTATATTTATAAGAGACGGTATAGTTAAATAGATTTCGTGCTTGTTATTTAAAAAGCACGTAAGAAATCAGTTTCTAAGTACTCTACAGGGTATCTCCTGTCCGAGTGTGGGTCCTAATAATTCGCCGTAATAATATAATTTTCTTTGTCCTTTTTCCCCTTTTATTCCTTTGTTCATTTGGTTTATTTTTTTTTTTTATTCCTTTTATCATTATTATTATCATTTTTAATTCTCATTTTGTTATTATTTTTTTGCACCCAAGGCACATTTTATACTTTCATTCTGCTTTTAAAAAGGTCCACTCCATAGTTTAATTTATTTATATTATTTATCGTGTATATATATATATACGTTATAGCATAATTCTACGTTTAAACGTAAGTTAAGTTACTTAATGGCTTCGCATAGCACCTTACTCCCTCCTACCTTTCCCCATTTCTCTTGATGCAACCAAAAATATAAATGAAAGAATAAAGAAAAAAAAAAAATTGAAAATAATTTTCTTACGTACTACCACTCATATATATAGATATAATTCTTTTTTTTTTTTTTGTGCAATCTCATCCTCTCATTCTTATTTAACCGATTTCATTTCGATTGGCTATTCTACGAATTATTGTCCAGTCGACAGCATTTATAAATGTATATCTCTTAAATCCTACTACAATTTAAATTGATGATTTATGCATTTATGTATTTATATATTAATGTATGTATGTATGTATCAGTATTTTGTCTTTTTTTTTTTTTTTGTATGTTAAATCCAACTATATAGCTTTGTGCAAAATTTACATTGTACAGAGATATATTTATATATATTTATATAAATATATATCTATATATAAATATATATAATTCTTTTTATAAATATGGCCGACCATCCAGTCATTCTTATCGTGTATTTATCTTTCTATGTAATCAGTTATTTCATTATTATTTATTATCATTATTATATTATTATTATTATTTTTTTATTATTATTATTATTATTAGTTGGCGTTAGGAACTCGAAAGTTCATTGCCGCAAATACCAAATTCCGCCAATGTTCCCGTCCCTGTGCAAGATCCCTCCATTCGCATTAATTATTATTTATATATAGTATAATATTAATATATGGATACGTAATAAGTCGGCCATATAATATGATGATGGATACTTTTATACATATATATAAATATTTATATATACGTGTGTGTATGTATATTAATCTTTTTCTTTTTTTTTTTTCCTGATAAAGAGCCGATCAACGATACTCCCACTCGAATAAAGAATGTTTTTTTTATTTATTTATCTCTTATTGTTCTCATCTTCGTTCATTATTATTATTGTCCAGATATCATCTTTTCTACCGTTATATATTAACGGTAATTTATTTATTATTGTCAATATTTTCTATATTGCCCAGTATCGATCTTATTGTCTGAATTTTCTTCTTTCCCATCTCTTTTCTTCTCTTTCTTTTTATTTTTTTTTTTTTTTAATATATATATATGCGTTGATATTGTCTTGAATGTGTGTGTGTATATATATATATATATATTATATAATATGAAATATTGAATCTGATAGGTCTTAAAAATACTTTTCTAATCTGTTTTTTTTGTATACAATGAAATATCTCTTAAAAGCTAAATACTTTCTTACAACCTTGTATCGCGTTTAATTTGTTGTTGTTGTTGTTTGTCGTTATATTTTTTTTTCTCCATAATTTTGTCTCTCGTGCCTTACTTTTCTTTCTCTTTTCTTTTATTTTATTTTTTATTTTCTGCTTCGTTATCACCGTTACGTTTTCCTTCATTCTTTGCTTTTTCTTATTCTTTTTTTTTTTTTCGTTTTTTTTTTTTTTTGTAATTTTTCATTAGCACGAGAGAAATAATAGTAACGCATTAAAGTTTAATAAAGGAACGGCGAATTGATTCATCTTAAAAACGCAAATGCGACGATGATTATAGAGGCAATTATTATTGTCGATATTGTCGTATTATTTTTATTAGCGTCATTTGCATTTCTTTGGGATCTGTAACCAGCATCTACCACGTGTATTTTCCAACCGAGATTGTTGTGCGTATAACACTGAAATACAAGCAAAATATTTGTAATATAATATTATATGATTAAATAACATTTTTTTTTTAATAATGTTATTTTATCATTTATCATATTTATACAATTTGTAGATATTTACTTGAAGATATTGTTAAACGTATCTATTATTAAAAAACATAAATTATATGAATTTATTTTACGATCAGTATTATTCAATTATTTATACGTGTAATTTGAAAAATTGTACCTGATAGTATAATAAATCAGGTGCATCTTGGGGAACGGTCCATACGAGTTCGGAAGGATCACCAGGAACACATTCCAGTCTCAATGTTTTGAAAAATATTTGGAACGTTTCTGATTCTTTACTTTTGTCAATCGTTTTATGAACCCATTCGCAATAACGACCAGCTGCAGTTGGATAAGGATAGCCATCACTACCGTATGCTACACCTGCGAACACTTTTTGTTGCCTTTGTTCAGCTTCAGTTTTTTGTCCAAAACCACCTTCAGGACTATCCGTTATGTAGAACGGATGATACCTATTGAACAAATTCAAATCAAATTTTTAATTAGATTTTATCATAAATTAACTTGTTGGTGTATCTTTTTGTTGTGTTTTTGTTTTTAATTACTTGGCCGGATTAGCAGGATCGTTTCCACCTTCTACGATAAATGTATACGTTTGTCCTCTTTCCACAGTGATCTCTGGTATTAATAGATCATTTATATACCATGCGATACCCCATGAAACTTCACCTGTTTCACAAAAAATTCATTTATTAGAATTAGTTATATGGTATATATACTTATATACATGTGTTTGTAATTTCAATTATATTTTTTACTATCCTGTATCTTTTTCTTCGAGTAAAATGCTGTAGTTATCATTTAATTTATTTTATTAATAATATACAGGGTGTTTATTATTATCTTTATAATTTAGAATAAAAATGTGTGTATAATAATATACAATATGTATTACAAAAATCATTATATTCTAAGTGATTCGATTGAAATAATAAAAAAAAGAAACGAAAAGAAAAGATAATTATGAAAAATATTTTCGATGATAACAATGAACATAAATATAAAAATAGGAACAACGTTGTAAATATGACATTATATTTTTAAATATTCCATAGAATATTTTCTTGTTGTCTATCAAAGATATTATATTACAGTATTATACTCGAAGAAAAAGCTTTTGAGGGATAAAAGAGAAAAAGTTAGGATCCCTTGAGGATTGGTTCTTTTAACAGAGTAATATGATATATTTTGTTGGTTTACCCGTTATACGGTAATATCCTCTAAGTCCACCGGTTGGTCCAATCCTAGCACTGAAGGTATCTACATCGTTGATCACGGCTTGTGGCCAGGGTTCAATGTCAGGCATGTCTGGCATGTTGTACAGGGAATTAGTACACTCGTGGACATTTTTCGACGTAAAGTCGATACGTATATCCTCTGTAGTCTTGTCGAAAGCCTGATGAGCGTTGGCTTCTCCTCTTGAATTGAGAGGACCAATAGCAGCGATCACATTAGTCTCGGATTCAGGGATCATCCTGTCTTTTACGGGTTCGTTCGTGCGTAAAGGTCTCATATACGTTACTGTAACATTTGTTTCAATTGGTCAATTGTTTGCTACCCTCTTTTTCCTTTTTTTAGTGAAAAATAATAATAATATAATTATACATTAATTTTATAATTTGTAACAAAATATAATCAATATTCCTTCCTTTACTCTATTATTTTAATTTTAATTTTTTTTTTCTTATAAAAAGAAAAAAATAGTGGGTTATAATAATTTAAATGTAATTTTTATTTATGTATTAATAATAATATTATTATTATTATTATTGTTCGAGGAAAATTGTTTAGAATACCTGTCGTGATACCGTTCCTTCTGTCACCGTGCAACAATACCGCATCGTTTCTGCCACCTACCCTTTCGTCAGGGCAGACACCCTTTTTCCCATCGCATTGAGAAAAATCAGACATGTAATAGTCCTCGGCAATATATTTTCCTTTTTTCTTGTCGTAAGCTACCACAACTACGTCGCCACCAATCATTTCGGATTTATCCTGGCGTCCCGATAAACCAAATGCCACGTATTGGTCCTCGTTGATACGACCTGAAACTTGAATCTGCACGTCCTCACCCATCAATTCCCATTGAACTTGTACGCGTCCTTCCAGAAATTCCTTGCAATTGCTTAATTCTTGTTTAGACGTTGCTGGCTCCGAAGTACTGCTCGTCTACACAACACATGAATAATTCCATTCGCATAATTAATTTGTGTATTTTATTCAATCTATTATTTTTGCGAGAACAAGGACAATGCGGATAATGATTATTATTTTTAATATCGGATTTTAGGATCAATGAAGAATAATGTGATTATTATTAATCTTTTGGAAAGATTAAATTAAAGATATATAAGGATAAACTGATCATTTTTTAAACGAGAAAAACAGAGAAAATAATACATAATGAAACGATGAACGATTATGTTGGAAAAGTTAAAAATATTAGGAAATGGGGTTGGGAGGAAAGGGTGATATTTATTGTGTTAGTATTTTCTCAAACATTTTTTGTGTGATCTGGTTTATTTTGTTCTATTTAATATAACTGGTTGGTATCAATATGTGACCATGACCCAACTATATTTCTATTATAAATATTAAAAGAAATATGATTTATATATATATATATATACTAAATCAAATATTCATAGATACCGTGACCCTTTTTTTTCTCTTTTTTTTTTTTTTATAAAATACCAACGACCATAGTCAATATCTGCAATAAAATATTAATATGCGATACTAAAACGCAACTTTGTTCCTAACACGTCGTTCTTATTTTATTAATACTTTTATTAATAATAAAATAAATAAGAGAAAAGAGGAGAGTTAATGAAAAAAATTATAAAGGATTAACTGGACCAAAAAAAAAAAGAAAAGGTTTAGAAAAATACTCGATAAAATATATAAATGAATGATGTAAGCAAAATTAAATATGAACGACAACAAACGGTGGTAACAAAAATATGTATATTTTTTTTGTTGTTTTTTTTTTTTTGTTTTTGATTAATTAAATGACGATATAATTTAACGTACCGGTTTGTACCACCAGTGCGGCTATTCCATGTTTGATTGCAAATGCACGTGTGATATTAATTAAAAGGAACTAGAGAGATGGTAAGGTAAAGGTAAATAAAGCTAAAAAATCATCTAACAATTGGATTTACCGTGATTTTTGTCTGGCCAAGTGCAGGAGGTATGTCAAGATCTTTTGGTATGAGAACGTGTCCAAAATTTTGTTTGTATTGGACGCACCATACAGCAAGCCAGTCGATATCATAGACGGTCAAATTATCTGGTAAAACAATTTCTATGTCTTCCCCTTGATATCCTCTCAATGGTTCCAAACTGTTACAACAAAAAAAAACGAAAATAATCATATTAAATGATTTATATAAACATGTATAATACTTATTGTTTAATCAATCAATTTGACAATACTTTAATAAAGTGAATTGTTTGTAAATGTGATTGTATAGGAAAACATTTATATATATATATAATAATAATTTTAATTATATTATTATTTATTTATTATTTATTTATATTATTATTATTAAATATATATTTAATTGAAATAATTAAAAATGAAAAATTATACTAGATAGCAAGTTTCAAAATTTGATGATAAAATTGTATTATATATAAATGTTTAATTATTTTTACTGACCTTCCTATTTCGTTGGGTACTTTAATGCCCAAAATATGTGGCTCCATGCCAGTGCCAACCCAAAAATAGGCATCTGGACCAGCACCGTCGTAATGCAAATTTGGAATATAGATAGTTTTGCTATCAAGGATGCTGATATTACCGCTACGAAGGCCGTGTGCCAATCTTGAAAATTCAGGCAACACTCGTGGCTTTGGTACCTCTAAATCCGGTGGAATGAAAATGTCACCGAAATCGACCTGGAACACAGAATTAAACAAAATTAAAAAAAAGAAAAAATAAAAGAACAATTTATTTATTAGAAACAAATAAACAATTAGATTAACGCTTAAAGTTCCATTAGTTTTTTTTTTTTCTTTTTCTTAATAATTGTACAAATTTTTATCAAAGATCGCAGTGATAGTTTCTTTTATTTTTTATTTTTTATTAACGATCATCACCCTTAAGGATGTATTTTTAATTTCTGTTAAAATCGTTTGATTTTTTTTTCTTCTATATAATATTTTACTCAATCAATTTTATTCCTTTCAATGTGATTAAAATAAGATTTTCGTTTATTATTAAATCGTAATAAATTTTTGTATCTATAATTTCTTTTCGATTGTTTTTATTTTGTTTTTTTCTTTTTTTCACGAAGATCATAAATAAGATCTAAGCTTATATAATTTTTATTCGATCCGGATTTTGTCGATTAACGAACATGAAATATTTCTTTTTTATCAAAGATATTTATTTTTATTTAAATCATTTTAACGATTCTCGAAGTATCATACACGGTTCACGAGTGATCCAATTTATCATTGCGAGTCTATATCATATATATATATATATATATAATGCATATATATTTATGTATATATTTACATCCCCATATAAAGTCGTTGAAAAAAGGTCGATCTATCATCCCCCACCCTTGTCGTTAAAGTTGACGTCTCGATGAGGGGGGTTAGAGTCGTTTATATTTCAAGTTCCGTCAAATGTCTAAAAGCAAAAGAGAAAGGAGAGAAAGAGAGAAA